>NW_027045288.1:0-114000 GCF_963576615.1 Watersipora subatra
AAAATCTAGATGCCATGATGTTAAGTTCAATCAACACATTTAATAATACGAAACTCTCAAAAAATGGATGTTTCTTAAATATTTTAATGCTTTTCCATAGTATTGCATAATGAATTATGATTAAAAAACTTTCAAATTTTCACATTTTTGAGTAAACCTTTTACTTCAAAAATCTTAAGTTTTATTCAGAATACTAAAATTAGAAAACAACAATAAATTGTTTAACACTAATAAAATAAACAAATACGTTTCACATTTCTTTGAAAGAATTATTTTCTAGAATAGTTTGTAAAATGGAAATATTTGCAGCTTATTATCGATATTTTTTGAAGTGAGAACTCAGTGAGCCCTAACTTGTAACATATGCTCATGATAACCACACATTTAACTTTTAATGTTAACACAATTCACAAATACAATTATATACCAAAGGAAATCTACATTGTTTAATTTGTAGTATTACACAATCTAGAAGAAACGGTTTCAAGTGGTTTACTGAGTGAATAACATAAACAGAAAAATCAAATCTAAATATGGTTAATATCAGAACTGCCATGACACAGATTAACCTTATAATAAGGAAAACTATTGACTGAACTCATACAGGTGAAGATCAAAGAACATTGAGTTCTAACAATAGTTGACATTGGATTTTAAGTATTAATCTTCTAGGAAGATTTATCTTGAACCAAGATTACTGATCTTGATCACATGTTCCCATTTTCACTGTTTGTCGTAAGGTAGCTGCAATGCCTTAAGGTTAGAAGGCACCCTCAAAATAGTTTTTTTTCTCAAAAAATCTTTTTTCAAGATAAGCATGTTTCCTATATAATTCAAGTATGCCTGAGGCACTGATCGCTGCCGGGTGGTACGTGGAAGCAAGGCAGCGGAACCTATAGTAATTGCTGCTAAGGCAAATAAAAGCTCGGCTACACCAGATGATAATACGTATTCAAAAAGGAGGGTTTTAAAAGTGTATGAGATGTATTCATGACAATCCAGCTGCCCTTAACTATAAACAGATCATTCGTTTTCTATTCCCAAACTTTAGGCAGGGTTTTCTCATTATTTGCTTTTTTTCAGTGTTTTCAGTCTTTAAAACGCTGTCATTTTGTCAATTCTAAACATGTTGACTTGAAGTTTTGTATGGATGTTTGTTGAAACCTAACCAATGTATTTATAGTCTCAATTATTTTTCTTCTCGGTGTAGGGGGTCCAACCCATGATCCAAACTCCAACCTGATTTTGCATGTATGACTTTTTGTTTTTTTAACTGAATAAAGGTTTTAATTAAAAACTATGCTCCCATATTGTCATGATATACACTGTTTGGCACTATAATAACCACTTTAAAAGTGGATACACTGAGACTTTCATCTAGATGTTTTGCATGTAATGTAAGTACTACAAATAAGGCTTCTGAATAATAGAGTTATTTTATAAATATGACAAATAATCAGGCCTTCATAAAAACTGGTAACTTATCTTTTTATATCACGACCTTCATCGAACTACAGCACAGAGTCATAGTACATACTACTAGTTGCTACTTTGGCAATGATTCTTGTAAGTAATAAGATGTCATAGAACTAGTGTAAATGAGTTTGTCGGCCTGTACTTTGGCACCATATAGACTGTCACATGAAGAAAAGATAATGAGTATGATTTTTACCATTTGTTTGATGAAGGAAAGGAAACCCATAAGTCTTAGAGCTTACAAATATTGCTCCAACCAGCTGAGCGAGCGCGCTCCTTTATATACAACAAACAACAAACTCACCCAATCCGGATAATTAAACTGATTAAGGAAAGTCGTATAACAATAAATAAAATGCAGTTGCTAATGTGTTTTCATGGCTATAATAGATTACAACAGCGATGCAATGAAAGCAAAACATAATAGCGATAAGTAAAACGAACAAGATATGAACAATATAATAAAGAAAGATCAAACACAACATGCAAGATATAGGCACGTTTAAATATTTACAAAAATTAAAAAGTCATCACCCGACGTCTACCACACTAGAAATATAGATCTAACTAAAGCTTTACCTAAGCTTTGGTTAGATCACTTTTCTTAGTTCTATGAATTCTTATTCCTTACAATAATTATTCCTGAAGAAGCAAACTATGAAATGAGACTATCCAATAGCTACCTGCTATTGGATAGTCTCATTGGTCTATCCTGCTACTTTGGTTGTCATTTATGTAAATGAAAAAAAGTCTATGGAGCTAGCAAGATTGATCTATCAAAAGCTTTACCTAAGTTTTGCTACTGAACATATTCTGCACTTTAAATTTATAGCAATGCATATTTGGTATAAACTCACCAGATACAAGGTCAGTTATTATAACTGATGTGAATAGGATGAAGAAGCTGTAGCTAAACCATTTCAATCTTTCCATGACAGCAACAAATGGCTGCTCGGCAGCTAAAATTAAGCTGCACTGTGTTATTCCAGATGCACCTTCTTCGTTTACTATTTTAAATGTCAGTTTTGAATTCCTAATAGTTAAGATATAACCTCCTGGTTTCTTAACTTAAATGTCAGATCCAGAATTTTATGCAAAGTCATCAAATGCAACCAAAATTACAAACCTTTTACACTAGTCCAATCAACTGATAACTTCACGATTGACGGAATGTTGTACGGAATGTGCCAACGCATACCTATAACTTGCATCAAGTATAGGGAGCTCCAGCATAGCTGGCATTCTTAAAACTGCTAGTAGCTATATTTCCACAGATACAGAAACAATAGTGTTATTTATTTCTATGTTAGAAAGTTCCAACAAATAGATAATAAGTTTGACTTCTACATTGATTCTATTGTTAGCCATATATGTAACAATTTGATGTAAATTGTGAAAGTATTGTTCGGTTGATCATGAAGTTATTTATATCCTATATTCTTAATGTTGAGCGAGTCAACTTGCTTCATTTTAAAATTAATTAGGCACATCTTGATTGCATCCACTAATGCTTGTTTACCCTTGGTTGCTGTATTTAGTTTTTCTTGAATAATCAAATCTTTTACAAAGATCCGTAATGGATTTTTCAACTCATTTAGCTGCAGTAAGTGTTTGTGAATCTGTTTGGATACTCTGTTATTTAACAGTCTTTTTTATTGATTATTGGTAGGCCTGACCATGGTGAAAGAAACTGGTCTAACACATCCTCAGCTATGGAAAAGAAAAACCATTAATATACCCGTTTTTCTAACCAATAATAATATTAAATCAGTAATAATATTGTATATATATAACATATAATGTGATACATGTACAATATATATTAAGTTTTGAAGTCTTGTTAGACATTATAATTATAAAAATGTGTTTTAATTTTAATACCAATCTTGAACACCCCAGTTTTAAAATAACATAATAATTATAATTTAAAAGAAAAATTAATTATTTTTTATGGTTGCTTTTGCTATTTACTGCCTACTCGTTATTTAGTAAGAAAATAACAAGTGAACAGAGTAATTTAAAGGAATATTAATTTAATCATTAGTGTAAGACAAGCACATACTATACAATAATAATATTAAGCAGTAATATTATTATATATATAATATGATATAATGTGATAAATTATATATTAAGTTTTAAAGTAAGACATTATAATTAGAAAAAATGTGTTTTAGGTTTAATACTAATTTTAAACATTTTAATTTTAAAATAACATATTACTTATAATTTAAACACAAAATTAATTATTTTTTATGGTTACTTTTGCTACTTACTGCCAACTTGTTATTTAGTAAGACAATAACAATTGACAAAATTACATTAAAAGAATATTAACTTAATCATTAGTTTAAGACAAGCACATACTTTACAGTAAACTGTATAAAATATAAGTTTAAATTTAAACTTGCTATCAGTTTAGGTTTATGTTTATGGCCCAAATTGCTAACGGAAATATAGTAGTGGTGCAGTTCTAAGGCTTTTTCAACCGCCCCTGCTGGACTAGCTGGTGCCACACTTTCTGATTGTCATTTGAAATTCAAAGTCTCTGTTTTAGGTTCTGCTGTTTTAGATTTTTTATTTATTTACAGCCTACTCGTTATTTAGTAAGAAAATAGCATGCGACAAGAATATTTTAAAAGAATATTAACTTAACCATTAGTTTAATAGAAGCACATAGTTTACAATATTTTGTGTGAAATCTGTATTTTATATTCAAATCTCCTACCAGCTTAGGTTTATGTTTATGACACAAGCTGTTAATGGAAATATAGTTATACATTTCCATTTAGTGTTTTCTGTGTATTTTTAGTGTTTACATTTCTTTTTAGTGTACAAACACTAAAAAGAAACGACTGTGATGATCATCTCTGCTCATATAATTATACCCTCATCAGTATACCTATATTTGGAATGTATGTAAGCGGTCTATGTTTCTGAAACCAACATGGTTCAACTTAACAAGATCTATTTTAAAAGTTTCTGTATATTCTATTTTGCAAATAAAATATATAAATCTTTATTTCATTGCTGAAGATGGATACCGGATTCATTTTACAGTAACACTGGTTTTAGTTTAAATGATAATCTTAGTTGAATTAGAGTGTCATATTTCGATGCCAAGCCTTTGCAGTGCAAGTGCTTCTAGACCAATTTTTATTGTAACAAATTACTAAATGCATCAAGTTGTCAATTTTGAAAGTTTTTCTAAATGAAGTATTTACAATAATCTTCACAAGCAAGCCTATTACTATTGCGACAAATTTTAATGACCAGTGTGACGGTGTTTTGGATTTGTTAATAACGGTAAAATTGGCGCTTGGAGATAAAAATGCTAGTCAACTATATTTGAACTGTAACAAAAGTTGTTTCATTTTACTTTGAGAAAAATTTAGAATTTATAGTTTGTCTTTATACAGAGAACAACCTCCATAAATCTGAATGATACTTCTACATGCATTACCATGGTGACCTCAATGACTAACAAAATAAATATTTTAATTTCATTTTATTATACATATATTACTTTTTTTGTACAGTTTATGATAAAATAAAAAGCAGTGATTATAGAATTTAAAAATTTTAGTCAAATCTTTATAGAAGATTTGAAAATATGGTGATTCTCATAATGGAAAATTCTATTAATATCTTTTGTTGTTAGCTTTTGAAGTCTATAAAAATTTTAGAGTATACATCTTGTTCCATTTGTTCTATTTTGGTAAATCTTTTACAGTTTTTTCTATTGATTATTGGTAGGCCTAGAAGTCATAAAATAATCTGATCTAATGCATCTTCATGCATGAAAGATAAAATATCATTGATATGTTTTGTCTTACCATGGATGTTAGGCTCACATAGGATTTTACAAAATTACTAGCTCCTGTTTAGCTCTTGCGCTCAAGTCAACTGTTGTGGTGACTCTGTGAATCGTGTTGACTTTGTTTACCAAAACTCATATATAAGGTTGCTAAAACTAATTATATATTAAAAATGTGTAAAATATGATTAAATTAAAATTGATCAGAAACGAATTGTTATAGAGTAATTCTGTTTGTAGATCTAGTTATTTCGGCGTAAAGTAGCACTTTCGATTATATATTTGTAACAAGAAAATGTTGTGAACTGGTGCTCTCTCACTCATACTACACTTATGCAGTTAGAACTACCTGTGAAATATAATTCTTTGCTAAAGTTGTGACCAGTAGTTTTGTCTCATTGGAAATTGAAGTAACATATAAAATTAACTAAAATTCGATGAAAAGGAAACCTATAATATAATGGTGTTTTTTGTGATTCTGAATATTTTTGGTGTAAGATAGCACTCTTGACCGAGTTTTTGAAAAATAACAAACAAATATTTCAAGCTGGTACGATGGCTCTTTCTGACAGGAAAAGCCAATGCTTTCCAAGGTAATCCATTGCCATTTTATCTCGGCCGATTTGTTGTGTTAGATATTTACAATTCTGGCGTTAGATGTTTTCTCTTGTATTAACTGAGTGTATAATTTTTGAAAGCGTCTCTATCGGTAAAAATTATTCTTACGGGAATCTTGAAATTTTTTTTAATAATTTTTTCAAAATGATTCTTGACATTCTCAAATTGTATTACATCATGACACAACATTTTATTTATCTAAAACTTTATAGAGTTTCAAAATCAGTCTAATGGTTCATGACTCATTGACAATTTGGTGACGCCTCATCGAAATGTAAAAGCATGCAACCAAAGGAAAACATGATCGTCATAAGACACTAATGAACTCGGTAACACAGCATGTTGATGTGATACCCTATTTTTTAGGAATATAGTACATTGTTTTGTTGTTTTGTATACTTCATCTATTAGCTTGTCTCTTCTCATCACTCATATTGTAATAATAGTTACAACACCAAAACAAGAATAAACCAAATACTGTTGTTTTTAGTTTATTCTTCATAGTTTTTGGTGATGCTTTGGGTAACCTTTGCCTGCTTTCAATTTAAGTGGCATTCTTTGTAAAGCCTATTTGAAATGGCATATGTTAAACTTTTTGTACCAATTGTTTTAACTAAAAATTCAATCTTTCTCGTGACTGATCCTATCATTGATAACTAGCATTTGAAACACTAATAAAAAATATTTTTTTAAATATGAACAATAAATGTTTACTAAAAAGCAGTTGTAACCTTAGCATAGCCAATATTTTTATTGGATATTGTATTGCTTGAAATAATTAATAATGATACAACTACTAACGATAAGAAAAATTCATCTTTATTATTCTTATTAAAATTACTATTCAGATAGTAAATGTTAATAGCAATGTCAAAGTAAACTAATCTCAAATAAATATAAATATTTATAGTTGTTTTATATTTATACTTATTTCTATTTAAAGTTGAAAATAGTTTGTTGATGTTGATTCTCGATGTTGATGTTCCTGGATGGGGTTTTATCTCTACTGGTTCAGGGTCTGCCGGTTCCGAGTCTGCCCGTTCCGGGTCTGCTGGTTCATGGTCTGCCGGTTCAGGGTTTTCCGGTTTAGGGTCTGCCAGTTTTGGGCCAGTTTTAAAAGGGTCATCGAACTCTGTCAACAATGACCATCCAACTGCCCGTACCTCTATCAGCCGCATTTGACTTTGGCTCACACTGATTGAAATGACTTTTCAGAAATCTCACCGCCTTACACCGCTCTACACCAAGAAGCACATAAAGAAATTCCAAGTTCATCTAGTTAAAATTTAGCTATAAAATGAACATTGTAAATGCTTCGTGTTAAAAAATACTAGTCCACATGATGTTAAATGTCCCACATCTTTCAAATATTTAGATTGTCTTGAAATGAAAAATAAAAAATATCCGGAAGTTTTTAAACTTTGGTTCACACTTTTGTGAGCTCAGCATAAACTGGCCCCCAATTTCTTTCCAGGCATTTGCCTTCATGTTTGTCTTCTTGTAGAATCTGTCTGCAATATTAAATGTAGTTACAAAACTCCCATACTAAACACACACATATTTAGCAAATACTTTCACACCAGAGAACGCATATACATAACTTAAAAATGTAGTTATATATAGCAATAAAACTTATTATTACAGTAAATGTATTTTTTGGGAATAATACTTAACAGTATCTTAGTGTGGGTATATATAATTGAAAAAATATTAAGAAGAAAGTAAACATTTACGCTACAAAATTGTTTCATGCGATGCACTTCAATATATATATATATATATACAGTATATATATACATATACATATACTGTATATACATATATATACGTATACTGTATATATATATATATATATATATATATGTATATACTGTATATATACTGTACATATACATACATATATATGTATATATTTATATATATATATATATATATATATATATATATATATATATATACACTCTGGTGCCAGCACATTGACTTTCTTAAAGTCTGTGAGGCAACCTAATTGTTTCATGGCAGGAAGTCAACTCTCAATGGTAATGGGATTTGTGTCCCTTGCATAAGCTCTGAGCTGCACTGATGAGGCTTCGATAGCTGAATATCTTGTGCAGGAATCACAATATATATATAAATAACTAAAATGTTAAAAAAAAGAATAATTAAAATAAGAATAATCAATGCATAGTCAAAAAAATTATTTTACAAAATTAATTAAATGTATTCTAAATTATCATACGACCTTCACCCGTACAGTACATTTTAAGAAAGCTTTGCCTGTGGCTCATCGCAAAAGTTAAACAGCGCATTTCTCTTTTGTAGAGCGCTCACAGCTACCGGCGGTACTCGGCGCGCAGGCTCACGTTTTACTGTTGATAGCCTTGCGGTGGTGTCGCCAGTGCTTTTGGCGTACATGAGAACCTGGCTTTAGTTGTTGACTAATCCAAAGCTTGAGACTTGGCTTCACAGATGACGGAATGTTATTGCCCATTGGTGGTTCATATCTGCAAAAGAAAACAAATATTGACAGACGTAAATAACAAGTTATACTTTCATAAGTAACAAGTCAAAAATTGGTTCATTATTCCCGCTGTTTATGAGCAAACAGAGACGATATATTTATGTTATTATAAGATAAGAATTGTTGCACATTCAAGTTTAAACACCTCATGTTAAGGGGCTTCATGGATATGTCCAATGGCTGCTTTTAAAGATGTGGTTGCGTCAAATTTGAGTTGATCTTAAAATAAAGCATTTTTTTTCTCTATCAGTTGATATGCTGTTTGTTGTGTTACGTGATCTCATTGCCAAAATATTTGAAAATTAAAATCGAAAAAATCTGACCGCGGTAAATACGCTCAGGCCACAAAAACATGCCCAGACTTGCCCAAAATGATGTCACGCGTTATGCAACCTGTCTCTATCTCTCTTATTCACATCGGCTATTTGCGACAAAAGTCTAGTCCTACGCAGCTCTATTGGCTTATATCTTATTTTGTATTTGCTCATGTTGGCTAAAATAAAATTTTAAATCCAGCTACAAATGCATTATTATGAATGTTTCAAAGGCATCAAATAACGAAAATTGAAAATTTGTTCTACTCACTTTCTCCAAATGTTGTGTAAACATTTGGGTACCGACTACCAATTCTACCGGTCTACGGTAATTCTGTCAAGCTATGTAGATTAAGGTCTTTGCATCAGCACAGTTCCGCCGCTACCCATACTAACGATTTACAGCCTCCCATAAGTCCCGCCCACTTTATGTCTGTCGCCTACCCTTGGGTTGGGGCTGTATATCATTGCCTACACCGACGACTACTAGTTTCTTACTACCGTAAGTAAGCAAGCCGCGTCTTTGAATCTTTGAAAAGAATATACATAGGGGTAGAGTTTTAAGGATGAGAAGTCTGCTGCAAACTAAATTTTATTTCCCATTCTCCAGTTCTGCGGACATCCATATACCATATCCAATTTACTACAATATTCTGCAAATCATGTTTTGCTTTATTTTCAACAATATTATTTTATTATATAATTTTTACGAGCAAAAATATTTTCATCTCGGCATAAAACTTTTATTAAAGATATTCATCAAGTTGTGGCCACTCACATAGTTTTAGCTGATACAATAAGACAAATTCATCTACTGCAACAAACTCAAACAAAACATCATGGTTTATGCAGCACACATTCAAGTCTCTCTTTTCCCTTTATGGCAGTTTCCACACTGACAATGCTGCTTTGGCTGGTGGGACGACATAAACATTCTGTAATCAGTAAAACAAATGCAATAAATATATGTCATTCATAGATATGTCATTCTAAAGGGTATCTATTGAAAGCTTTCAAATTGGGAGTTAAATAGATTGTGAGTCTAATTTTAAAAACAAATAAACGTTTAACAAAGGCACAAGTACGCCAAGCCAACGATTCGAAGCTTTGGTTTTGGAAATTAAAGATTTGGATTGATCAATCGATTTTCTTCACTTTTTACAATTGAAAAGTGAACATCTAATGTCAAATCATAAATCTAATTTACTAAATAAAGCTGCCGCAGAAAAATTTCAAGCAAATGTAGCTAGGTGAACCGATAAAAAATATAAAAAGATGATTAGTAATAGCAAAAAGTTATAATTTTATTAATTAGTACATGTATTAATGAGTACTAAAATATTACTTTTAGTATATTCATCAATCTAAGCCATTGTATAGCTAGATGCTAAAGATTAAAAATAAGCCGTCAAGAACTCACTGTACATACGTATCTCGCACGCGCAGGAAATTACATTTTAGCCTCAAGCAGGGAAATATAATCTGAATGTGAACTCAACAGGAAACTCTATAGGAGACTCAAACTGAAAGATAAATTTACCCCCATTTTCTGATCTTCCTCCATAGAACTTTAACTACCTGATGCCGAGAAAACTTGGAGTCACCTTCGCAGTAACTTTACAGCAATTAGACAATTACATGTATATTGTTCGCCAATAAAACGTGTCGATTGAGTAATTCAATAAAATAACGATGTTAATTAATTTGGTAAATATCGATGTCCATGCGATTTAATAATAGAGTAAAATCCCTAAATTAGATATCACAGACAACATGTTTTACGAGTGATAATATTTATCACGGCCTATATAAAAATTTCGCGCTGATGATTGGCTAAGGAAGCGACCTCATATTTATCGCTCGTGGTTTCTTTCCAGATATAGTGCTTGTGACGTCACGAAAGAAGCACCCACTGGAACGTGAGCTTTTTAAAAGAGGGCCTCATTCAAACTCATATATCTCTGGACAGGGTTGGTCTACAAAGACAAAAATAGCATCAAATTGTAGCTGATGTTTTAGCCTTCTATGGGTCTTAATTTCATTACATGGAATTTTTTGACGCCACCACATCTTTAAACCAGACTATCTCTAATACATAAGCAGTGCGATGCTATTAAATTACAACTAACAGTTAATAATATACACAATACAAATTTCGAAAGGCTTCAACGACTCAAGAGAACTGATTTTAGAGTAGAAAACTTTTACAAATTATTCTGTTAAACTGTTTTTTATATAAACTGCTTTAAAACTTAGCCTTAACTTGTATATTTACATTGTCTGCAGAGTTGGGTAATTGGGTAAGTGTATGAAGTAACTATATGGTGTTGGATCTATGATTTTATCATAGTAAAATAACTATATATTTTTATACAATATTTTGGCAAACAGTGCAGACTATTGAGATGATGAGATCCAACACCCTATAGAGTAACTATATGGTATTGCATCTAAGATTCTTGCATTGTGAAATAACTATATAATCTTATACAATGTTTGCACAGACAGTACATGACCATTGAAATCGGTTATGAAAGTCTTGATGTGTGTATGCCTCTATGATGTGTCTTAGACTGATATTTCTGTTTATGTTTAACCTGTTGTAGTGCACCAGATATTACATAGCTATTGAATTCAGCAACTGCTTAATTGTCTATCAAATAAAATTATGAAGATATCAATCGGATATCATTGAAAGGTACACATGAAGGATACCATCGAGTAGTATGTTACGGGTAGACCGCAATGATTGCTCATTGCATACTCCCAAGCAACGACAGTTATCCACACGTCAGAGAAATTCGAAAGCAACATAATGAATTACCTATAAACTATTTATCAAAATAACATGCAGATTTTGAGTCAATGTGAACACATACAGCTGCTACCCAGGTTGCATTTCGAACCAGATGATTTCGCAGCATTTGTGCATAGAGCAGGCAACGAGAAGTTTACTCAAGAATTCACAGCCATATATCATACAAACATGATGCAACACCCAAAAGTTATATTATAGATAAATATCTTGAGTAAATTTAATTGCTTTGCCGGTTGGCAGTGGTTAAGAACTCATAGGGAGTGAAGACACAAAACAATATAAAATGTTTTGTTGTAAAAACTACATGATTTCATCACACAACTTGAGAAAGGAGGTATTAGTTACAGATATATAGAAGGATAAACTCTTTAGAAAGTGAATTGGTATTCATTCACCACAACAAGTATTACGCAGAAGGTATTATTGCATTTTTTGTCAGTCAGTAAGACAGAGGATATACATTAGGCGCTCCTACAGTGTAAATAATCTGTTTTAGGAATGTTTACGTTATAGGGAATTTATGTCATAGGAACAGTAAAATACATGTAAATTGACTAATCTGTTCCGAGATGTTTTCAAATTCACCTCTTTGGCAATGAATAAAAAAATCTTGAATAAACTTTTTTAATTTGTATGCTGTACCGTAACTGCAGTATTATTGGTTTGCATTGATAAATTTTCTTTTTTTCATGATCAATTTCACAGGTTGTATAGACTATGAATACTGTACTTTTACAATAAATTGATGGAGACTGCATGCTTTCGACTTTTATCTTTAACCATTTGCTTAATTTTTTAAACAACAAAGTTTATTTTACAAATTAAAGCTAATAACACTTATTTTTACAACTACAATAAGGCAAAACAACAAAATACATGTATTTTTACTATAAAAGGTGGTTGACGACCTATGACAACAAAGTAGAATGTCGCGAAAATTATATACTGTGTACATAATGTAAAGGTTTGTGCAAACTTCACTTTCCTCCACTAGTACAAGACTCGTGCATGAGTACAATACATACATTTCTGCTTAGTTCATCAAAGTGTACAAGAAAAAATCAAGTAACAGGCAATGAACAGGCTCAGAACAGCTCTGCTCTGCTATTCAATTGTTCAGGCTTATATAGCTGCGAAACCCCTCCCATGTTCTTCTTGGTTAGACCCGGCACGGCTCGGTCTGGATCGGCTGGGGCCAGCTCGGCTCGGTCTTGAGTCGGTACGGCTCTGGCTTGGCTGTGGCTTGGCTCGAGATGGCTTGGCGGTGCATCGGCTTGGTTCAGCTAAATACGAGGGGACGCCATCCACCACACACTCCCCCATTGGCGATTACCGTCTGCAATTCACATCCTGAGGGAGTACTGGTTGGGCCAGAGCCACATGCTGACGGGCTCTGTAGCTGAGGCGCTTTATCTCCTCCAATAATAACTGGCGTTCCAAGCCCTTTAGCTGTTCCTGCCGTAGAACCGTCTGCATGGTCTCGACAGCCCTCGTCCATGCCTGGGCGTTCTATGCTAACAACTGGGCCCGCCCAGGCTGTCCTGCATCTGTAGGAGGGTCTTGCTGGCTGGAGTCCATTCTAGTATATCGGCCAGCGTCTGTGAACCGGCGGGCTCCACGGTCGTCCTGCTCCTCCTGGTCGAAGCCGCGGAGACCCGTGCTGAGGGGCATAGTGGTGTCCTGGCTTGCTGTGCTCCTCTCCGGGGGCTGCGGCGCCTCCTTCCTCTGGTAGTGAGTGTTCAGGCAGCCATCGTCAGAAAGCCCTTCATGTTCTCCTGAGATAACTGCTCCCAGAAGTCTTGGTCCACCAGATACACCACCAGCTCCACTCCTCCTTGCTGGTGAGTCGTGTGGTGCAGCAACACCTGGTCCCTGGACACGTACTGCCAATTGCGTGGGCAGCACGTGTTGAGGGATGTGTTCACGTACTGTAACACAAACACCGCGTAATGTTGCAGTACGTGAAATTTGATCCGCCGGGTGCTAGTTGTAAACTGGCAAATCCGGCAACTCCCATCTCTCACCCGCTCTTCTGCTTGTGCTACAGGCCAGGAAAACAAGTACTTGTTAGTCCTTACGATGGCCTTCTTCCGCGGCCTGACTTTCTCTGGCTCTGGCTGCCTCAGAGGTGTGCTCTCCCTCACGGCAACAGATGATGGAGAGGAAGACAACTCCGGTGAAGGGGGCTGACCTGTCTCCTCTTCGTGCGCACAGCAGCCACCCTGCACTTTTCTTCCACTAGTTTTGGTATGGCCTTGTTGGGCAGGTCCTCCGCGCTGACCTCTGTCAGAGTGGCATCCAACAGCGCCTCTACTCCTTCCTCGGTGATTTCCAACACGGCAGAATCTGGCCGTCAAGCCATGTCCCTCTCCTTGTTACTCCCTTTGTAGACCACCACGTTTGCCGGTGTTGGCCTACTCACTCCTTCTCCAGCTTCTTCCAAGCTCAATGTGACCGAAGTCAGTAAGTCCTGTAGAGATGTGTTGCCTTCGCTCTCTATCTTTTTCAGCGCTCTGATGTCGTCCAGAGAAAACGCGTGCTTTAATAAGAAGTCCTTGGTTGCGACTGTGAAAACCGTTTTACCTCCTTCCCGCGCGACCTTCGGACCATTTTCCGTCAATTCCATAGAGTAGCATACACCATTTCCATACCATTCCGGCTTTCTAGTTGTCCGGGCCGGCCTCGGATTGTGCCGGACCGGAGTTGATTAGCGGTAGAACAGGCAATGAACAGGCCTAGAAAAGTTCTGCTCTTCTACACAAACGTTCGAGCTTATATAGCTAGTAAGCTCCGCCTCCGTTCTATTTGCTGGACCCGGCATGGCTCTGGCTTGGCTGAACTCCCACCTCATTAACACGCCTGACTGAACACAGCTTGGCTCGGCTTAACTCATCCCTATGCTCAGCTCCCAATGGACCACATTCCACAACAATATAATACATACAACGTTATACATACATTGTTTTTTCTTTCGCAAGTGTTACGAGATAAACCAACATTCAAATCAATTTTTTAATCTCTTCTGACTTGTCATTTTATGTTATACAAAAGTTTTTTACATTGTACAAAGCATAAACTTCAAATCAGTTTTTTGCGTTATTTGGAATTACGTTATAGGAAGTATATGATGTAGGAGTGTCTACTGCATTTGTATTCATTGTCAGTCAGTTAGACTAGTGTAATACAATTGGCTTTGTCAGTTATCAGATTATCAGTCATAATATCAGTTATCAGATTTTTAGCATAGCTAAAATGATTGTCAATCAATTCCTGTTTAACCAGCACAAACCTTTCCAACACCAAAACAGCAAGGAAACAAGGCCAGTCTATGAAAATATGATAGTTTTTTTAGAGAACTCTAAAACAGTATGTTGCCTTTTAATCATGCAGTTACCCTAGCAACCCAGCATGCCGTGAGAGATCATTAGGTGTAATAACTAAATGTACAACAACCATATTATTTAGGCATACATAGGCTTCACTTGGTGCAGTGATTAGAGTATCAGTCTGTCATACTGAAATTTGTGAGTTCTAATCCCGTTCAAGGTGATCTTTAAAAAAAAACTTTAATTGGGACTTCGGCCAAACAGGCAAACAGACACGTCTCTCATTATAGTAAAGATTATTGAAGTCTTCGAAATATCCTTACCCATCCACTTCCTCTAACCAAACTAAGTGATGTAAAGAAAATATTTGGCCTACAGAGACTTACCGAAAACATTGTGGGGAAATAACCAAACATAATTTAGAAACCCATGAATAAATTAACAAATTTAAATTTGGCCTGTAGTATGAGTGCTATGTATTTGCCTTTAGGTCGGGTAGTAGGTATTGGACAGACAGCACAAATGATATATATATTCGCATTAGTCTTTCACCATAAAGAAACAGTACTAATCGCATATCCTTAATGAAACCATCGCACTGACAAGCCGACCAAAGTCATATAAGGGGCTACGAGGCAAATATGGATGAACTCAGTAAGTGAACATTTAGGCATTCTACAGCTAGTTAGCAACAACTAGATGGTAACTTATCTGACATCCTTGGATAATGAGTTTGACATGCACTGGTAGGTGCTCCCACTGTTTACTTGGTCATGTATATATACATAATAAACACACTGACTGCTAAATGTTAACTCAGGCAAAAGTTTTGTTGAATTCGTATGCTGAAAAAAGATTCATATGGTAAGGTGGAAAGATCACTATGCTCCACCTGGTGAGGTGAAAATATTGGATATCAAGGTGGTTATATTCTGAGGGTGAACTGTCTAAAGATATAAGCATGTGTAAATAAGAATTACAAAAATATATAAATGTATGTATAAGATATACAAATATATATTCACGTATGTATAAGTTTGAGCCTTTGTGAAGAGTTTCCATTTTGTCAAATTATTATATACGGCTACAGCAAAATCTCAAATCTCAAAAAATTCTCAAATCCTCGGAATGAGTACTACAAAAAATCCAATAAAATTACAAATGGGAATGTTACACGGGGACCACACAAAACATACAGAGGCGGACAGAGGGCGGACAGATGGGTTGAGGCAAACACGGAGAGGGAAGCGGACATGAGAAGAGAAGCGGACAGGAGAAGCGTGAGAGAATTATATAGCGTTTGAGATATTATTATATTATGGCTGATTTTCACTATTCACATATTTATATTTTAGTTGAATTTTGTGATGTGACAGAAATAGGGTACAAGAACTATTGCTGTCAATACTAGCTTTCAATCCAATGATCTAACATAGCAAAAGTTGGGTAAACAAAACTAAAACCTGTTGCCTGTAGCACATAGTTTTATGACATAATTAAAAAAATGTGTTAGCAAACAAAAGTTATCTTTTGCACTAAAAACATGGAGTCGTCTGGTATTCTCAAATGTTCCAAAACTATAAGCGACTATAACTTATTCATTCTGCTATCTCAATAAACATTTTTACAGGTAAAGCAAGCGAACATCATCTGGAGATTAATGATGATGAGTAGTATGTAATATGGGGGTTCTGGACCAGAATTTTCGCCCTGGCATTTTTTGTCTAACGATGACTAAAAAACCTAGAATTTAAAGTTTTTAAAATCCCAAGGATTTTAAAAAAAATGGATATTAGAAATTTGTACGGAGAGAAGGTACGGCTGCCAAAGAGCACGCGACTGCAGGACCTAAGTGCTGGTCACGCTTGCCATTTGTACCTCCTTTATTATACAAAATTCTTTAAACCTACATCAATCGATTTGACTAACGTTTAAAGCTTTGTAATAATAAATGGATATTAGAAACCTCTACGGAGAGGGGAATACGAGCTGGCTTCGACAGGATGTCAAGCGAAGCGGTATTAAAGGATACAGCAAAATGAGCAAAGCGGAGCTAGCGTATCGTGCTGGCGATCGATCCAAAGTGATTGGTAAAACTAGCAAGGGTATACCAATAGTGGTAGACGGTACTTACAAAAAGCCACACCCGGATGATGCTCTCCGCAATGTGAGAAACCTGTACGGAGACTCTACCTCCAGTCAGAGGAGGGAGGAGGCGAAGTGGATGGGGTTTGGGAATACAGCGAAGCTGAGAAAAGCCGAGTTAAAGGATATTGTCGATGGCAAGAAACGTCTTACAGTGGATGACTTGAGTATGAAAGATCTAAAATCTTTAGCTCGAGCCAGAGATATAACAGTTGGGCCGCGTATGAAAAAAGCGGACTTGGTGGACGCATTGAGAGGTGTTGACAGAGCGCCACGGGTGGAGATAAGAACCACTTTTGTAGACGAGGTCACCAACAAATCTACTATAGATGTATCCAGTTATCAATCAGCCAAAATAGACTTTGTATGGAATCACGCCAAACCCGTCATTATAGGTAGGATTAATGATGCGTTTAACCGAACTAAAAAACTTTGCGTAAGTGCTGAAGTTGCATTCTCCCATCTGGAGCGTGGTACTATAATCACTCGATTCTGGGGTACCCCTAGAGAAGGCGCCGTACCAATCTTAGCATCAACCAATCTGGATGAAGAATTAAACAGACAGCTAGCGAATATAATCAGAAAAATTGATGAATTTACGAACAACGGTTCGGGGTGGATTTTGGAGCGAGTATCTAGATTTTATTTGGAAATTTATCGGTGGAAACCTCTAAGAGGTGGAACGTACAAACCAACCCCTAAAGCTTTAGCGAACAAAAATGCCATCATAAACGTCAACAATGGAGGTGCCAAAACAATGGCAGTGATAAAACGGATTGCAAAATCTATGGACATTCCTTTTACTACCAAAACCGAGAAATCAGCGTTAGTTAAAAAAATAAAAGAAATAGATCCAGAGGCTTTGGATGATAACAAGTGCTTCTTGTGGGCGATACTCTCATGCCTATACCCATCATCGGATCACGTAGACAGGTTATCAAATTACACGCCATATCAAAACAGCTTGTATACCAAAATGTTAAAGTACCCGGTCACCATAGACCAGATTCAAAAGTTTGCTAACAAGAACAAACTTGTGATTAATGTGTTTGAGTGGAAAGATGGTGGAATGGAGATTGTTCACACGGATGACCGGTTGTATACAGATAGTGCAAAAGGTCTCCCAGAGGTGAATTTAATTCTTTATAAAAATCACTACATGTGGATCAAGAGTATGTCAGCGCTAATGTATGCCCAGACAGAGCACAACGAGTCTAAGTATACCTGCCTACGATGTCTCCACCACTCAACGTGCGAGAGAACATTTAAGGACCACATCAAAGGGTGCCTAGCCACTCACGATGGTACTTGCGTCATCAAGATGCCCAAACCTGGCTCGGTCATGAAGTTTAAGAACATTAAAAATATGGAAAAGGTGCCTTACACCGTCTACGCGGACTTTGAGTCTATTATAGACAAAAATACCAAAGTTCATACAGCGTGTGGCTACGGCGTAAACCTGGTGAACAGCTTAGGAAAGTCATTGAGGTTTGAGACTTACAGGGGTGAGGATTGCATGGAGAGATTCTTTGCAGAGCTGGATGGAATAAAAGAGGTGATAGATAGCATTCCAATCGCGAAAATAATAATCACTCCGGAGCAAGAGCAAGAATTTAAAACTGCGACAGAGTGCTACATGTGTGGGCGCGAGGCTACGGAAGAAGAAGATTGGCTAGTTAGAGATCATGATCATGTCTCTGGGTCGTACAGAGGCCCCGCGCATAATAGCTGCAATCTCAAGCACAGACAGACAAAAAAGATTAACGTGATATTTCACAACCTCAAGGGGTATGACTCTCATTTAATTGTCAAGGCTTACGAGGGGTACAAGGGCGTCGATGTTATAGCGAACACGGATGAAAAGTACATGTCAATGAGAATAGATCGCTTTAAGTTTATCGACAGCATGCAACACCTCAACAGTTCACTGACCGAACTGGTGGAAGGACTAGACGATCTCCCACACTTGAAACAGGAGTTTCCGGAACACTATGGCTTGTTGGCGAGAAAGGGCGTGTATCCGTATGAGTATATGGATTCTCATGAGCGATTTGAAGAAAAGCAACTTCCAAAGATTATACACTTTAGCTCATCGCTAGACAATCATGGCGGCTTGCAGCCAGGTGACTACCTGCATGCTATAAAAGTGTGGAGAGAGCTTGGATGTAGAAATTTGGGTGACTACCATGACCTATATCTAACGAGCGATGTGCTACTCTTGATGGATGTCTTTGAGAGTTATAGAGAAATAGCCATGAAAAATTATGGCCTCGATCCATGCCATTACATCTCTGCACCCTCATTTTCATTGGATGCTTGCTTAAAAATAACGAAGCAAGAACTGGAGCTCATCACTGATGTAGATATGTATAATTTATTTGAGAGAGGCATAAGAGGTGGCATGTCTACCTGCGGTGGTTTGCGGTATGCCAAGGCAAACAATCCATATGTAAAGGACTATGATCCGAGTAAGCCAACTACCTACATTATGTACTTGGATGCCAACAGTCTGTACCCTTCGACAATGTTGAAAAAACTACCGACTGGTGGTTTTGAGTGGATAGAAGATGGCAAACTGCCCGATGTTAGCGAGGATGAAGGGTATGTCGCGGAAGTGGATTTTGAGTATTCAACCGAGTTGCATGATGAGCACAACGATTATCCATTCGCACCCGAGTCAACAAAACCCGATCAATGGTCGGAATATATGCGATCCGTTGGTGATGTGAAGCTCGCAGAGCCTTGCTATGCAAAAGTGCCCAAGCTAGTGCCCAATCTTAGAGATAAGTGCAATTACGTTGTACATCACAAAACTCTGGAGTATTATATCAAAAAAGGTCTGCGTGTGATCAAAGTGCACCGCGCTCTCAAGTTTAAAGAGAGCGCTTGGATGGAATGCTACATACAACTCAATACTCAACTTCGAAAGGAGGCTAAGACAGATTTTGGTAAAGCTTTTTTCAAGCTTATGATGAATGCGCTATTTGGCAAGATGATGGAGGATGTTCGCAAACGGATCGAGGTTGAACTGACTACTAACACGAAACGTCAACAGAAGCTCATCAACAGACCACGGTTCAAGTGTAAGAAAGAGTTTAATGATGAACTGTCAGCCGTGTCAATGAACAAAACGACGGTAACATTAAACAAGCCAATCTACGTTGGTCAAGCCATCTTGGATCTATCAAAGATGCACATGTACGATTTCTTTTATGATGTCATCAGAAAGCAGTATCCCAATGCCCGAATGATGTACACTGACACGGACAGTCTTGTGCTCCTGATCGAGACTGAAGATTTTTATAAAAAGATGCCACTACACCTGTACGACACGAGCAATTACCCAAAAGATCACTCATGCTATAGTGACAAAAACAAAAAGGTGCCAGGCCTCATGAAAGATGAGGGTGGTGGTAAGGCGATATCAGAGTTTGTGGCTTTGCGAGCCAAGTCACACTGCGTAGAGGGTGAGGGTTGGGGACTGACAAAATGCAAAGGAGTGAAAAAGTGTATAACCGAAAACCTAAAGTTTGATACCTACAAACAATGCCTGGATAGTGGAGTTCCGGCTCCGAATGCCACCATGACGACACTCCAGTCCAAACTACACGAGATAAAAAATTGGACTTTTAGCAAAAAGACTCTGTCGGCCTTTGACGACAAACGCTATTACCTAGATTCAATAAATAGCTTGGCACACGGACATTACAGAATAAATGACATTAACAATGCCACACTTCTTGAATAGGAAAGCAAAAGAAAGTTTAGATGAGTTGAGTCAAAATTGGATCAATGCGATGGAGTTGTTTGATCTCGTCCGACCCCCTGTGTATGACGAATATAAAGAGTCAACGGAAAGATATACAGTTCGAGGTAGACCCATACCTAGGTATGAGAATAGAATGCCACCAGAACTGTGCGTTAACTTACCCGAACTCAAAAAGCTGGCCAAGGCAAAAGATATACCCGGGTACAAAACGATGAAAAAGGCGGCTCTACAAGCCGCATTGTCATAATTTTATACGGTCGTATAAAATTACATCATGGAATAAGCTATACCCGCGATGACTATAGTGCCGCCAATTAACAATTTATTTCCTTTGTAAACGTTGCCCTCGGGCGGTGACAATTCTGTTGATGGCTTTACAGAAGGGGCAGGTTTTGGTGAAAATAATTCTGTAGGAAATATAGATGGCTTTACAGAAGGAGTTGATTTTAGTGTCGGTGCTGGAGGCTGCTTTAGTGGTGCGGGTTTCGGTGGCTGTTGTAGTGGCACAGGTTGCGCAGGTTTTGGCTGTTGCGCGGGTTTTGGTGCAGGTTGCACATGTTTTGGTGCAGGTTGCGCGGGTTTTGGTGAAGGCTTTAGCGGTGTGGGTTTTGGTTTTGGTTTCGGTGGTGGTTTTATTCCTACGCTATCAAACGCTTGGGCTATTTTAATTTTATCGTTAAATCCTTTTACGCTTTGTCCTAAAGCGTTCAAGTTCAAGTCTGACGGTATCATGTACAGACCTTTGGCTATAACATAATTTGTTTGCCCGCGAGTTTTAGTGAGGGCGTCCTCAAAGTTTGATATAGAATCTTGGAGAGATTGCTTTTTCATGATCAAGTCATTGACCAGAACTAAAAATTCTTGTTGAGACTCGAGGGAGGAATCCGCTTGTCTAGCTTGAACCTGAGCTCCCAGTAAACAGTAGACGTAAGCTCTAATACTATCATTAAGTCTAACTATTCCGGGGGATGTGAATGACTTACTATGATCGGGCACTACCCTTTTGTAGTCAAATGGGTCTTGAGTTACCGAAACCATTTTAGTACCCACACTCGAATACCACTCCGGAAACTGGTAATAAGTACCCCAACCATTGGCACCACTCCGATGCACATCCATATCCGTCTTATCTTTACTGCTTGATGGATATTTTGGATACGGTTTGTGATGCCTGCCTAGATCGGCCATCTGTTTTTCTAAAGAACCTACTTTACTACCACCGTCTTGTATGATAAATCCGAGACCTCTGGCTGGTTGATCAATCTCAGGAATATCTTTAGCGGTTACTCTAAACTCATTGAGCAATTTGCAGTACTCGGTTTTGTTGTAAGGATTGTTGTACGGATCAAAATCTCGATCTCCGGGATTTCTAATCTCCATTTGCGCCAACATCTTTTTAGTTTGGTACATAACGTGAAAGTTTAAAATAGCTTTTGTAAGAGGTAGACCTCGTGTCAGCTGATCTTTACTCACACCGCACAAAGCAGTCGCACAGTATAAGGCAAACTTATATTGCTGAAAATAATATAACATGGGGTCATCATACCATCGATTGACATCATCAAAGCTTTTAACCACTACCGGTGCTGGTGAGATATCGACAAACTTTTTGACAAAGCTATACGATATTTTGTTATGTTCGTCTATCGCTACGACGACAGTTAAGTTGTAAAAATCTATGGGATAACCGCTAGATAGTTGTCCAGTCATTTATTAATAAATGACCTCTTTGACAATAAACAAAACCGGTCGCATTGAGCTCGATCGATCCGTGAAGGCAACTGGTATTAGCCTTAAGACAATTACGTTATATTTATCTTTTTACAATTTGACCGAGGTGACCAGTTACACGTACAACGGTCGAACGACTACTATTCAGCCGGGGTATTACACATATGAGCAGCTCATTTCCAAATTACCAGGCTCATTTAAAGTTCATCAAAACACTTTAAAGGTTAGTACTGACGCGACGATTACGGGTGGACTAGCCAAACTGATAGAGAATGAATATTTGTATCTGACCCCATTGTGTTTGTATTTATACATCGATGGAATAGACACGTCTAAAAATTTATGGAACGGTAAACGATCAAATCTCCTTTCAATTATTCCCATAGGCAGAACTGATGTGGGGGAAATAATACAACACCATCCTACTAATAATTACAAATCCATGCTCATTGGCGAGCTCAACAGCTTAAACGTGTCAATCTCGGATGAACGAGGTAATGCCTATCTTGGCAAGTTTGTTGCTGAGATTGAGTTGTCGTATAATAAATGTATGGCAGATCAAAATCAAAATCCGTGACTGTGCATCAAGTCAGGCTAAAGCGGATAAGTGTTTCTGATAAAAAAGCCTTGTTTCAGATAGTTATTCCTCGAGGTGGAAATATCAAAGATATTATTCTCTACTGGCCATACTCATCCGTTGTGAGGTTAGATGTACAATTTTTTAATGACGAATCCGAAATTGTTACATATTCCGGGGTGTTAAGTAATAAACTACACGCGATCAATTTTCAGGTAGACGGAATTGTGACCTGTATTGTATCCAGTACTGATATAAAAGAGCTTATAGTATTTTATGAGATATAATAAATGGCTAGTATCGCGATTATGGTAGTGGGAGCCGTCGTACACTCTTTAGCGTTCGCCGGTGGAAATTATCTTTTTTCAAAGATTGATAAGAATGGAGCTCAGGAAGAAGCCAAGAGACATAATGCGGCGTTAGAAAAGCTAAACACTGAACAAGCGGATTACAACATCAAACGAGCCAAAAACCAAGATTGGCTAAACGAGCAAAATGCTCGAAAGCAGGAGGCTACTGATGAAATATACTCGGTAAATTCGGCCTTTAATACTTATGAAAAGCTCTACGGTGAAAAGCCTACACTACCTCACCCTGATTTAAAAGCGCCTTCTTTAGATTACACCCCTAGCTCTGAACAAAAAAAATATGAGCGAGTTTTTGTAGGCGCTGCAACGGCTGCGGGTGTAGGAGGTTTTGCGCTAATCCAATAAGGTAACAATCTTCGCAATCTTCGCAATCTTTGCAATCTTCGCAAACCTCAACAATCTTTGTAATCTTTGTAACAATCTTCGCAAACCTCAACAATCTTTGTAAAAATCTTTGCAATCTTCGCAATCTTTGCAATCTTTGTAAAAATCTTTGTAACAATCTTCGCAATATTCGCAAACCTCAACAATCTTTGTAAAAAATCTTTGCAATCTTCGCAATCTTTGTAATCTTTGTAACAATCTTTGCAATCTTCGCAATCTTTGTAACAATCTTTGCAACAATCTTCGCAAACCTCAACAATCTTTGTAAAAAATCTTTGCAATCTTCGCAATCTTTGTAATCTTTGTAATCTTTGTAACAATCTTTGCAATCTTCGCAATCTTTGTAACAATCTTTTATGGCATCATAAAAGATTTATCTGTGCTTATTTATTTCATACGCTAACAAAGTTAATGCCGCGGCGATGATTATCCACAAGTTGCTTTCGAGATAATCTACAGCATTTTCCATCATGTGCCAAAATGCTTGTACTGCGCCGGAAGTGTTTAGATATCTGTCATGAAAGTACGCGGCCAAGTCTTCCAGATTTTTCTTGATAATTTTGCCAATGCCGCTTTCGATAATATCCTTCGGATCGGTAGATTTAGGAATAAGATCTTTTACCGCATCAGATCCCAACGCATTCGCTACCGCTTCGAATATGGCCGTTAAAATTCCTCCAGCGGCTAACCCACCACCAATGCCTAAAATTAGGTTGCGCTGCTTTCGCATCTTTGCTGTATTATCCGAAAGGTCTCCTTTTAGATCACTGATTAAACCGTTTTGCGCATCCAACTCTTCTTTTAGTTGTTGCAACTTTGCGAGTTCATTAGGAGATTTGTCCTCTTTAGCATCGAGTTGTTGTATCTGCTCTGTCAGGTTCGCAGCTTTTGACACAGCCACTGATATTTGTCCTTCTATAGTTTGAAATCTCTGATCAATAGCTACTAACTCTCGTTTCGGTAACCTTCCCCCTATATCACTCATATCACTCATATCAAATTCTTCGCGATAATTAAACTATGATGTTTTTCTGTTACTTTTGAGCCGATCTATGAAATTTTTTGCTTGGTCTTTCACCGTGTCTCCCTGTTTAGATAGCCATGACTTGAAGTCAGTCAAATTGCCTTGATCCGCATCCACTTCTTCATCCACCGGAGCGATGGTTCTAGCATTGGCTTTTTCTACTCTTTTCGTGTATTCATCTTTGTTCAAGCCAAAAAGTCCTTGATATTCCGCGGTTGGGATCTTTGGATTCTTGACAAAAAGCTCGGGGTTACGCACATAAGTCAACATTTGCGAGCCTTTGCTCATTTTTACCGCGAGGCCACCGTCATCCATCGGAACAAACTTGGAATGATCTATACCATAGTATATATCCAGCTTGGATAGTTTTACACCGATTGTATTTTGCGTGTGCGTGTCTACACCCGGCGTGTTAACGGGAGGATTAGGTGCACTATCTATAGAAGAGGCGAGATAGCTATCAATTGCTTCTCGCGTAAGAAGCCTTTTACTAACAAAGTCATCATAAGTACCTCCGCGCCGCGAGTATTCGTCATAAATCTTTATAGCCGCATTTATTCCATCAACATCTCGGGGTTTTACGACTTCAACAATAGCCGAAAACAATCGTTTATCTACAACCCTACCTTTCCCCTTTTTTAAAATTATTTCATCAATGCTGGGCAACTCAGCTTGAGCGAGCCAATTATTCGCCTTAGATATCGCATCATTTTGTTCATGAATGCGCGGCTCAGTAAATGTGGGCTCGATAAATGATGGTTCTCCCGGGATTTCATCGACATCGGGGTTAAAGTCTTTACCTTCCAATTCCATATTTATTTATTTATTATAATAAATGTATACAGGAGAATTAAACCATAACCTGTCCGCGAGAGACAGGCAGGGTCTAAAAGAGCACAAGACGCGCGCGCGAGTCGTGCACAATCCATCTACAGCGAGTCCTAGCGATGAGCTAGTAATTAAAATGCCCCAGCTAACGCCCAATGCAGTTCTTTACCCCAAATCGCTTAATCTAACCTACAATTTCAAACTAGCCAGCGATGGAACTGAAGCGAACATTCCCGATCACCTTACATCGGCGATCGTAGAAAAGTTTAAGATGACCATAAATGGTCAAACTATATCCGACATATCCAATTACGCTCATCTAGCGATACATAGAAAGTTTTGGCATTCGAAGCAAAAGTATACTTACGATCTTACGCATAGAGGTATTCAGTCTACAGCGACTAAAAAGAAACAACATTCAATAAACGGCGCGGCTGAAGACATTCTCGCAAAGATTCACGGTGAGAGATATTCTTTTCACCTAGGATCATTTTTGACTTACGCCGCCTTTACTCCGCAGGCGATCCAAAACAATGTAGAGTTTCATATCAAATTCGCCGCGGGTAAGTATACGCTGACGAACCTCTGCTTAGAATATGACTACATTTTAGAACCCAGTTTGGCTGAAGGTATTAAACAAAAATATTCTAATCATAGTCACATTATCAACGATTACAAATCTCACACGATCAAGGATATACAAAAAGAAGAGTCCGAGTTTGAAATAAACATAAACGCGAGCTATGAAAGTCTTCGAGCGATCTTGGTGTTTTTCAAGAAGGATAACTCTGTTGACACTACATTTTGGAATCCGATGCTAAAAGATGTCGGACTAGATATAGACGGCGCAACAAACCAGCAATTTACATCAAATTACTTAGCTCCCTACTCGTATGAGAACGCGGTCAAATACTTTGGTGATGGAGAAGCGTTCATCAACCAAGAAAAATTTTACACGGACAAGTTTTGTTTAATTATAGATATGAGGACTTTGAATGATGAAAGATCGAGTGGGACGGGTCGACAGATCAAAGACTATGTCAAGCTTAAGCTATCAAAAGATGTAACGCAAGACGATGGCAAAGCGTTTGTATTTCTAGTGACTGACAAACGCCTATCTTTTGTAAATAACCAACTGAGTAATATCGAACAATAAATAGACAATCAGAGGTTTAAATAATTTTGTATAATAAATGGACAATTTACTTCCAAAGCATCCACACAACGCAATCATTTGCGGACGAACAAACTCGGGTAAGACTTATCACGTGCTAAATGTAATTGAAAGGTATTACTTTCATGCTTTTGATCACATTTTTATCATCTGTCCCACATTCCATGACAACAAGACTTACAATCGTCCTTGGCTGAATAGGTGCACAGTTTTGTGCAACGGTAACTTGGTTGACAACCTAGAAAGCCTGATCAAGCGACACTCCAAAGGCGGCCAACTGTCGGGTAAAAAGTCGCTCATCATCATTGACGACTGCAGCGCGGAAAAGGACCTTGAAAAACACCGCACATCACTCAGCAAGATCGCTTTTAGCGGGCGCCATTCCAACCTAACCACTTGGTTCATAACGCAGCGCTACCTTTCGGCTCCCAAAGATTTTAGAGAAAATATTGATTGGGTCTTGGTAACCAAAAACACTTGTAAAAAGTCTTTTGAGACTCTTACCAGCGAGAATTACTTTATCCCGTCAAAGCGCCACGCTGAAATAAAGGCTGGACTAGTAAATACTTTTATGCTGTTTATCAACACTGACGTTGCACAGTATTTGATCCTTAGCAAATGATTGAACAAATATTCTACGCGACGGGTTCACTCTTCTTTTCTCTGGGAAGCTTTGTAATCATCAAGTGCTACCTGACATGGAAACGGTTGTATAATAAAATGGAACCAACAATTTCACTACCGGAGCAGGCTGAAGAGACATCAGTACATGATGCCAACTATCGAAAAAGGCTGGTAAAGGCACGCGTCAAGACGGAAGAAGACCTTGCCAAAATGTCAGAGAATGAAGTTACAAAGTTATATCTCAAACACGAGCAGAGCATCATTGACAACGTTGCCGGTAACGTATCCAAGGTGTTCGCCAAACTCTGGACAAAATCTGTGTCTAGAGTCGTGTCTGTAGATGAGGTGGAACTGGAAGCTGAACTAAACAAAGACGTCTTTGTCGAGGCATTCCTCAAAGAATATTTCCCGCCATTCTACTACGACTACGGAATGTATTTGGCCCCGTTCTCAGTACTGCTCACTACTGCCAACCACATCGACTACAAGTGGGTAGGAAATTCTCTAGAAATAAATGACAACGGTCAAGAAGAACCCCAAGAGGATGACGCCGATGCAGACTCCTCTAGAACCTCTGAGTGACATTAACGATGAGCTCTCCGCGATAACCCAGCAAACTGAACATCCCGAAGAAACTGAACATCCCAAAGAAACTGAACACGCATGGACAACCGTCGGTCTCGGTATAGCTCTACTGTTGATAGGTTGGCAATGGTACACAAAGCCACTAGCACTAACGCCTACACCAACTCCCACACCAAAGCCTACACCAACTCCCACACCAAAGCCTACACCAACGCCCGCTGTAAAAGTGAGAATATTCTAGTATAATAAATGGCGCAGATGAACAACACTCTCAAGGATACTGGTAACGCGCTGTACCAAGGCGCTTTGTTAGCTACAGGGTTAGTAGTTACTAGAAAAGCAGTTAAGGAACTGAGTTTCAAGGATAGACCCGTCGAAATGAAAGTCAAAAGTCTCGCGATGCTGTCCGCAGAAATTGCAACGGCTAGCTTTGTTCTAAAGAAACTACAAGATGCCGGGCTTCCCGCAAATATATTTAAATAAAATTTTATACTCTCGAGTATAAAATTTTGCGAGGTTTACGGTTCAGCTTCTTTTGCGCCAGGCATACGCTGAAGCAGCTGCTGAGTTAGCACTTCTTTAGCCTCCGCTCTTATTTTGTCAACGTCAAAAGACTCGGCATTGTATTCATTCACAATGTCCTCAAACTCCGAGTCATTAATAAAGTTATCATCCAGCACGCGCGAGATCTTTTTGTTTAGCACGGATATGCCAGTGCACAGAATGGCGTGCTTCTTGGCATGCTTGACCTTTTTCTTGGCGCAGTGCTTCGCTATGGGTGTCAGTACCGCAGCCATCAGACCTGACGCAACACCTAGACCCGTTAGTACCACACCAATGGCAGCCCTACTATAGTAAGGGATGTAGCAATACCAGCTGTCGATTCCACGGCGGCCAGTGACGATAGAGTTATTTGAGCATTCTGTAGACCACTTACCGCCTTGCTGTATTTCTTGTAATAACCATTCCGATTGTCTCTCAGAACCTGCAGCTCATTGCGAATGTCGCGCACTCTGTTGTACCGCTCAAAACCTCCATCCGGAGGCGCTGTCGGCAGTTTGGGATATATTTTTTCCGTCATTTATTGTATATCTAATCCCTCTGTATCGGGTGGTACAACTTGCAGCTGCTCTGCAGTAAACGTTCGGTCATCAATGCCTTGGAGCGTGTACATGGATGGTTGATTCTCAGCTGAACGAATCTCATCTATGGTGTATACGTTTACCGACCAAATGGCATCAGTGGCTCTGTACCGCGTGTCATTGTGCTCTTCTTCGGGTTTGTACAAATACCGCACCATTGAGTCTATCGGCAAGTCTTCAGTGACCTCGTCATACTCGGGTTGTGTTACACTGTCAAGTTTTATAGCATCCACCGGTTTCATATTTATCATACTAGTTTCTTCATCATTTATCGCAGCCACTACACCCGGCAACCTCTTTACCCACTCTCGGTTGGTCTTATCAGTTTTAATTTCCTCAGCGTACTGGTGAGCAAACAACCTTTCAGACAACGTTCTATTAAAACGCTCTACAAACACTACCTTTTTCTTATTAAGGCTTCTAGATATTTTTATGCCTTTCTCGTTCATCCGCTCTGTGAAAGTTCCCATTAACTCTTGCCCCTTGTCAGACATTATTTCTTTTGGATATTCCAGTGGTGATCTATTATATATACGTTTATTAGCCTCAACCGTATCAGCCGCTGTTTTCTTTTTGAGTGGCTCCGCCTCTTTGTACCTAGAAGCGATGTCCACCACTGTCAGCGCGTACTTGTACCCCTTGTCAGTGGGAAGGCTCAGCAGATCATTTTGGTGAGTGTGGTTTGGTTTGTCTTGGCTGTAGTGGGGAAATTTTATACGCTTTGGCTTTGCCTTGTAAATCTGGTAGATGGGTTGACGGTCAAGCCAGTTTTGAATCTGACTTCGTTTCAACTCGGGGGTTTTTCATGCAGCTTCCTAGCAGCTGTCTTACCACGCTGATAGCCAGACGGCGAATAATATAGTTTCTTTAGCTTGTCCATTTATTTTATGTCGACAGATTTTATTTTATGTCGATGGTTTTTGCAAAATTAGTCGACGGATTTTATTTTATGTTGACGGTTTTTATTTTATGTCGACGGATTTTAAAATTGGTTGGCAGATTTTAAAATTGGTTGACAGATTTTATTGTATGTCGACGAAATTTTGAATGATTAAGGGTTAAACATTTTGTAAAATAAATGGAAAGGAGAAATAGACAACAACAAATAGAGCAGAAAGCAAGAGAATTGGCTATAGAAGGCTATCAGGGTATGAGCAACAATGAGCTAGGAAAAGCAATACAGCGAGCTCACTGTGAAGGTCAAGCGAGAAAGTTTGAAATAGAAGGCTATCAGCAAATGGATAAAAAGGAGCTAAGAAATGCTACAAAAAAAGCTAAGAAAAAAGCTAGAAAAGCAAGAAGATTGCGTGCTCAGTTTGAGAGTGATATGCAAGAATTGAATTTACAAGACTACCAACAAATGAGCATTGATGATATAAGAAATATTTACATAAGAGCATGGCGTGATTATTGGCAGTATTATGGAAAATATGCACTAAGACCTGTGATATTATCTCATCCAAGCTTGCGAGTGTACTGTGAACAGCAAGCACAGAGACTAAACATACTAGACTATCAAAATATAAGCAATGAAACTCTAGGAAGTGTTATATCGCAAGCACTGCTTCAAGAAGAAGAAAGAGGAAGAGCACAGAGATTAAACAACTATATTGTAATTGAGAGTTTCTGGTTTGACCATAATTCTTTAGATGTCGTAACTTACTGTGTACGGAATGAGCGTGCAATAGAACCTATAGTACTTAACTCTACAGAAGCAAAAGATCCATGCTCTATATGCTTAGCTGATATTTCAGAAGCGGTGGCTACACTTTGCAAGCATATATTTCATAAAGAATGCATAGAGGAATGGGCTAAAAACTCAAGCATATGTCCAATGTGCAGACAATCATTGCATTAGTTTTTATATGCAATTGTCAGTCGCACTATTTTTCTTAGTAAATTTGAATTTACTCTAGCCATTCTATGCAGTGATATGAGTGCCCACTACCATCAGTTTTCTTTACAAGCCCGCAGTAGACAAACTCCCTATCTGGTAGAGCACTATCAGCTGCATATTCTGGCATATAAACTTTGTATTCTTCCTCAGTATCCATATTAATTACACTGACTATATATGTGCCAAACCTTGTTGGTTTTGATTCTTTGCTTAAACACATATGCGGTATCTCCTTTGGTATTTCACTAATCTTGCGCACTGCAGTATGCGTAGCTCCGTATGTTTTTTCTCTGATTGTGATTGGCATTGTTATTTATTATACAGTTTTCTTTAACCCTACATTAAACTGAGCACTGCATACGCCTGTCATATCACAAAATCATTCAAGCGCTATATACTTGCAAGTGCTATGCACAGGAAGGATATTCACTTTGCGCATCTAACAACTAATAAACACATTTCTGTTACTAGGGATTATAATGACTAGTCATTATAATCCTACAGGCAATGGGTACACTAAGCGTTGTTCAGTCAAATCGATTGAGGCTTAAAGAAAAGCGTATAATAAATAGACAATCAGAGGTTTAAAGAATTTTGTATAATAAATAGGTGCAAAAAGCAAGCGTGACCAGCACCGAAAGGTCCTGCAGTCGCGTGTCACCTAGGTGACAGCCGTGCCTGTTTCTAACTCTCTCCATTTTATTTCTAATATCCATTTTTTTAAAATCAGCATGAGTTTGTGTATCTGATTTTGAGTTTTCATGGTTAATAAAAATTGTCAGGGCGAACCCCCATATTACATACTACTTATAATAAAGGAGGTACAAATGGCAAGCGTGACCAGCACTTAGGTCCTGCAGTCGCGTGCTCTTTGGCAGCCGTACCTTCTCTCCGTACAAATTTCTAATATCCATTTTTTTTAAAATCCTTGGGATTTTAAAAACTTTAAATTCTAGGTTTTTTAGTCATCTTTAGACAAAAAATGCCAGTGCGAAAATTCTGGTCCAGAACCCCATATTACATACTACTATGATGTAATATGGGATCAAGCTCAGAAATGTAAACTTCTTGTGAACTCTAATGTCAGAAGCAGTACAAAACCGTTTAACCAAAAAAACGACAAACACTAACACCGACCTTCCTTAATATCATTTAAAAGCCACAAATATCAAGCAAATGCTACAGAAATAGGAAGCAAATAAAAGAATTATTGAACACATATGATTTGCTGAAAGTATCTGAGGAGAAGACACAGCATATACGCAAATTGCTTCATCCAAGAGGAGAGCAAGAAAACAACATAAGACTTAACAAACACACATTCTTACCCGTCACTAGTGTCAGATAGTAAGTCGGAACTAGACAGAGGGGTAAATTTGAAATTGTCTTTCTTTGAATTTTCGACTTGTTCCTTCAGATGCTCGATCTGAAAATTATTTTATGGCTAAGCCTATACAAATAATAACCGATCCAGGATAATGAGCGGAAGAACTTAGTTCCAAAGCATAAGATAACAGAGCTGAGAAAACAAATAAATAGAAGAGTAAGTTAATAAGAAAAAAACAAGTGATGAAATGAATAAAAGTATATAAAGGTAATAAAACAAGCAGATTAGATCCACAATAATATTATTTGGGAAAAAAGTAAAAGACATGAAAGGTTTTAAATTTACTAAAATTTAAAACAAAGATACATATTAGCTTGGACCATAAATAGGAGAAAGAGAGGAACTTGCTAAAAAGGAGAATATGAAAACAGCTATGATCGAAAGAGCTGTTACTACTTGCCATAACGGTCGACCACCTGCTATAACTATCGACCACCTGCTATAACTATCGACCACCTGCTATAACTATCGATCACCTGCTATAGCTACAGACTACCTGCTGTAGCTGTCGACCACCTCTTATAGCTATCGCCCACCTGATATGGCTGTTGATTAGCTGCTCAAGTTTTTGAATACATGCTGAATATCTACAGCTACTGATTACATATACTATCTATCATCTACCTAGGATTGCAGTAATTTCATAGCTTTCTCCGATGCAGCTTCCTTTAGTTTGCACGCTTCAAGGTTCTCGAGCAGACGGTCTACTTCCTGTTGACCCTCAGCGACCTTACACTCCAAATCTACTGCTACTGGTTTATCACCAATTGCTGTCTTTTCTAGTTTTGACATATTCATGACTAGTTGTGTGATCGTCTCCTCTTGATCAGATATATTTTCATTCAAGCAGTTTATAGTACTGCAAAATGAAATTTAGCGTGATTGATCCGGCTTCTAAGTTAGATACAGAGAAATGCCTGCCATTTCAGTACAAAAAGGAAGACAATTGTAGCTGTACCTGTAAAATGCGAGCAACTGCATGTTCTGACAAGCTCATGAACAAAGCAGATGAACAGTTGCACAGATGCTGCCATGCTTTTCAGACTATTAGCCGCTACTTTTTACTGATATTTTGAGCCATGCAGCTTATATAGCCATGCGACTTAAATACAGGACAGTGCCTAACGGCACTTTTCTGTTTCAACCAGCAAAGCTGTCGCCGCATTGAAAAGCACTGTCCTGAGTTCTGCGGCCTATACGAAAGGTGCGGCCTATGTATTGTTTTATTATAGTTTTTTGAAAATAAAGCAGATGCGGCTTATATAGGGGTGCGGGTAATAGCGCGAAAAGTACGGTATTAAAGAGACCTATACAAATATACACCATGCCTTTTGTTTGAACTTGAGCTCTCCTCCAGTTGAGCAATTCTCTCTCACTCATCACTCATCTTTCTCATCAACTTTGTCTCCAACTCTACAGTTTGTCTGTTTTTAGCGCTTATCTCCTCGCCATATTTGAGAACTGTTGCAGCCAAGTTCTTGTGACGGGAAGACAACTCTGGTAAGTTGACTGTCTCGTGGGAGTCATCTAGATGAATTAGTTAATAGGAGAATCAACATTTGCTCTCTTTGAATAATAGGTGTTCTGGCTACGGCTATCAATGGCAAATAGCTATTGTGAGTGATATAGACTGATATATCATATAACTAGACATACTTTATGACTAACAGAGTGATATATCACATAACTAGACATAATTTATGACTAACAGAGTGATATATCACATAAATAGACATGTATGACTAACAGAGTCATATTTCATATAGTTAGACATGCTTCATGACTAACAGAGTGATATACAAGAATCATATAACTAGACCAACTTATTGGACTAACAGGGTGATATATTATATAACTAGACATACTTTAGCTGTTAATTCCCTGGTAAACAGAAAGCTTACAGAGACTTCTAGTAATGCTTCACCACTAATACACCCTTAATTTTTTTACTACTGTGAGCCGATGTATCGACAGTCGCGGTGATAGAAGTACAGACCGCAAGTCAATGAATCGGATCATTAATAGAGTTTCATTTTTCTTTTCATTACGAAGACTACACATCAGCTAGACCAATCAAATTTTGTCTCCAACAAAAAACCTTGTTGCCAATCGAGTGCAACCAATTAAAAATCTTTTTGTCAAGCGGCTCCATTTACATTTAGGTTTCAAAACGGTAAAACCTGATCGCTATTATCATGGCAATAAAGAATTCACCGCGATCGTTCGACGTAAAGGAAGCGTCAGAAATTTCGCGAAAGTGGGATTCACTAGTCCATTTTACTTATCTTGTAGAAGATTTTGTTCTGAGTAAGATGCAATTTACAGTAAAACAATACCTGCATTGATTCTCGAGATATTGCACAAATACTAGCGGTACATCGACTTTTCGAAAACCCGTTTAAAGAATAGAGAAAGCATAATATTATTATGCTTTATTAGTTATCTTGAGGTGTTGACTGATGTTCTAAAAAAGAATCAAGGAGATTGACCCACTAGAAGCTGAGATATAGCCAGCCAAACACAGGTCTACCTAATAAAGAATCAGAGGAAAACCCTTTGAAAATCCCGAAAACTGTGATGTATAGATTGACTTAATGCTCATGTGCCGGAGTTGCGCACCCTTACCGCCGTTACAAATAATGATTGTTTTGGCTACGAGATGTGAAACGCTTCTCGCGATAGTAAATAATTTACAGACTAGCTCAGGTTTCTCAGAAAAATCAAGCAAACATTGTGTGGTAAAGGCATTTGCCCACAACCCCTCGCCGTTATTTTTCAAAACGGAAGAGCAGATTTTGACTATTGTGCTTCAAATTTTAACTCGATGTCCACGGATATGCTCCGAAGATCCTCTGTTCAACGAACGGCGCGTGTATAGTCTATATGCGACATCCCCGATTGCAGTTCGTTTGAAATAAGAAATGGGAATGTGAATTTTTGTTCACTCATCATTTTTTTTACTGTGTATTTACTGCAGCATTCAGTTGATTTTCATGATTATCGTCACTATTAACAGACTGTAAGTTCACTACAGCCATAATCTTAAAAAGAATAACTTGACCGTGCTATTCTTGCTGTAAGAAAAGAAAACGATAACTTTTGATTTGATTTTTCTATTGATCTATAATCTTATCTATAATTATTTTTTTATGATTAATATAATAATCATAATGCATATTATACAAAGTAATAATATAACTGCGTATAAAATAAATGATGTAACTAATATAATTTGTAGAAAGTGATAGTAGAATGCTGCGAAATAATAGATGCTTGTAATTATTTTATTATAAAACTAGTCTACGCGTCAAAGGGACTGGTTCGGAATTCTCGGAGCAATGGTTGTTAGGCCCAATTTGATTGTTCTATACTTCCAATGATTAAACCAATTAAAACACTGTGATTGTTATAGGAGAGCGCATTAGTTGGCTTAATTGACCAATGGCACACAAGTTGGTTTCATACGTCATATATTGATGATTACCAAAACACTTATGCTTTTTGGTAGACCTGTGTTTGGCTGGCTATATCTCAGCTTCCGGTAGGTCAATCTCCTTGATTCTTTTTTAAAAACATCAGTCAACACCTCAAGATAAATAATAAAGCATAATAATATTATGCTTTTTCTATTCTTCAAATTAATTCAGTCAGAATAACGAATTTAGCGCAGAAATGAAAAAGTAAAGTAAAGTGCACAGGTCAAAAAAAGTACTTATATTAAACACTTTGTGCACACGTTTTTGAGCTTTTAAGAGCTTGTAATCACATTTCCACATATTTTGCACCTACAACAGCAGAGTAAGACATGGTGAATCTTTTGATACCAAATAACAGTGATGTGAATTTTGTTGAAACTCAACCTTTAATAACCGTGCAACTTCGGGGAATTGGCGAGTGTATATATACACTAGCCAAACGACTGCCGGTGCACAAATAATATAATAATTACCTAATGAACTTGAGTAACTTACCTGGAAAGCTAGATCAATACTAAAATCTTTACTAAAACAATACCTGCAATTTGAGCCAGCTTAACACTCGCTACGAGTAATAATCAAGAGTGCTAGTTGTTAATCCCAAGCAAGCGCTGTAAGTATCTTAACTGATGTAAATGACTATTTGCTCATTGAATTCATTGTATTCCGTGTAGCTTAATGGTTATGATATGTAGTATGATGAGTACTTAGCTGTTGGTTAATCACAATCTGTTCAGGGAAGAGACAGGTCTGCTCTCATCAGGTGAGAAAGAGAAAGATTAGCAAGAGTTGGGTACCAAAAAATTAAAACTTTCCGTTCATAGGGTTGTATGAAAGTATTAACAAAAGTAAATAGCATAATGGAGAAATGCGTACATTCCGGAGGCATATGCAATACTACAATAAACATGACAACTAATACATTGAAGGACCAGCAATAAAGAAAGTCATCATGTACTCATCTACAAGTAGCTAAGAAAACTCCTGTGAATGTAGCCCATGAGAAAAGAGACATCGATTGACAAGCCATAAAACCATTAAAAGATATCAGACCTATACCACGCAGGACCAATTGGAGACAATTGAAGTTAGTCATCATTTCCAATCAATACACTCCCATGGCATACTCAAAACAAGTCCATTTAATTGCTAGCCTTCTGCAACATAAAGAACGAAATCTGGATGCCTAAACACCTCACAGGCTAACCGGAACATTCATAAAAGAGAACAGCTCTAACTACTCAGCGTTGATCCGTCTATCTCTTCTTTTTCAAGGACCTGCTGAGGCTCCCTCTGCCTCTGGAGCCTCCCTCTTGCCTCCCTCTGCCTCTGGAGCCTCCCTCTTGCCTCCCTCAGCCTCTGGAGCCTCCCTCTTGCTTCCCTCAGCCTCTGGAGCCTCTATCTTTTCCCTACCTATGGAGCTTCTTTCATCATCATCAGCTGATCTTCTTCTACTTCACTATTTCAAGTAACGAGCCTCTATAAATAAGAACTGTCATGACTCTCGTTTGGCGGTCGAAACTCGCAGTCATATGGACTGAGCAAGCAAACATGGATGACTGTTCGAGTAAGGGTGTAACTTTTATTGGCTATTTTAACCTTTGGTCATTACTACTAATGTTTAGAATTTTGTTAGTTGTGTATTTTAATGGTTAGACTTATAGAATAAAGAAATACCTTTTATTGGTAAATATCAGTACTGCTTACAATAGCTTAACACCTTAATTCGTACCTGAACCAGTAATAATAAAATTAGTTTCCACGTGACAAAGCAAAGCTATGCAAACTGAACATAGAGACGGTGTCCTACTTACGAACGAGTTACGTTTCGGTCGATTGTTCGTAAAGTGAATTCATTTGTAAGCTGCTTCAGTGCTATAATATGTATTATAATTTATGTTTAAGGCCTATATAATTATATTGGAGGTTTATATAAGCATTTTTAAGGCTCGTATAAGTAACCTGCATTGGTTTGTACTGAAAAAATATTTAATAAAATGGAGAGAATACTGTGGTGGATGCTGAGCCATGACATTGCATTTATTATTTATTGTATTGGTTGTCCTTTTTATTATATCGTTGTTTTAATCGTTATGCTATCACTTATTGTTGTCTTATTTTTTGCATGTGTTGTCCTTTTATTGTATCGTTGCTTCACTTGTTATGCTATTGCTATATCTGATATCCTGTCATAACACTATTACTTATCATCACTTATAATGTTGTCATACCAACATGCTAGCGGTCCTATTTATTCACCTTGTTTACCAGTGTTCTTACCAATTGCCGGAACGGTTGATATTATTGTATATAAAGGAGCGCGCTCACATAGTTGAGCAGAGCACATAGCCGTACGCTCCTCAGCTAGTGAAATTCCCTTTGCTAATAAAAAGCTGAGTGAAACTACACACACTCTCTTCTCTTTAATTATTGGTCTAGATCGTGTCAAGTAAAGGCCGGCAAAGTTCTTTACAATACGTACAGTAAAAATAAAAAAATTATTTGCGCAATGAAGATACGTCCACGCACATATGCACTGCAATGAACTGGGCAGAGGAAGGTTGATGCTGGGTGGTGCTTCCGAGTAGTGCCTCTTTCTGCCGTTAATACGTCAGTATTACCGTCAGTATTAGCGGCGGACATACGTGCAGACCTGTTCGTATGTACTGTTGTTCGTAACTCGAATGTTCGTAAGTAGGGGACTGTCTGAAAACAAAATAGAATAAAATGGCAAGGAAAATTCAACATTCAACACTCATGTTGTGCAAGGACTCAGATTAATTATGCCTAGGATAAGTTCTCTATGTCCACCCATCACAGTGGCACATTTTTTACGACATAATTAAAAAAAACAGGATACAATTTTGTTAGCAAATAAAAGTGATCTTTAATACTCAGAAGATAGAGTCGTCTGACATTGTCAAATGTTTCAAAACTTTAGGCTACTATTACTAACTCATCCTGCTATCTAAAAAACAGTTTCGCGGATAAGTTATTGTAACTAATGTAAGTAATTAATGATGATGTAAGAGGTGATTAAGTGCAAAAATGTGAACTTCTTGTGAAACCAATGTCAAAACCACGAGAAAAGGTGTCACACTAAACTACATGTAATGAAAATATCTTCACACGAAACCGTATACGTGTGTTCCTCGTCCGTTTATAGCAAATATGTCACGAAACGACCCAAAACCTCTACCTTACACCTACAAATTTCAAACTTGACCAGAGGTTAAAACCAACAAATCTAACAATAACCAGTCCTTAGCATTTTTATAACTTGCATACTGACAAATAAAAAACCGCCCTTTCATGATGCTTTACATTGTTATATCAAATCTATATTAATGCCCCCACGTTCATACCTGCCAACTCTCTGGCATTGGGCTTGAAACTCACGAAATCACCCCAAAGAACAAATGAAAATGCGTGAGAGTTTTGCTCCAATATCCATAATTTTATATATACTATCATTGATACACCGATTGCTCCAAAACCAAATCTCACGCATTGCCCACTCTTGAGTTGACAGGTCTGCCCACATAACAAGTTATCAAACTAAATACGCTTCAATAATTAACTTATTAACCTTAAAACCCTTTGATACAATTCATATATTGCTGCAAGTCAATTGAACAACATTAACACATATACAAGTTATAGTGCTGCATGTTCTTAATCTTGTTAAGACACTAAGACAGAGTACCTTACGTTATAATTTATTACGATCCTTACATGAAAATGCGTTCTAGCCAATTGATCAAACCCTAGCATGCTGAGCTTCTTTGATTTGAAAGGCACCCTCGTAAACAATCTCGCAAACATTTCCAGGAAACAACTTCATATGTGGCGACTAAAGTTTAGCATTTACCGTTCTAGTGAGTCACCTTTGTCTTACAATCAAAATAAGTCGGTGAATTTGTTTGCAAAGTAGTGTTTCTGCATCATGTTTGGTCGTCAGACTTTCTCATACTAAAATGTCTCATAATTTCTCATACAAAACCCGATAAAAAATGTTAGTTTTAAAAAACTAGGCTGCTAATATAATCTTTGATGGGAAAGCCACAACATTAACAGACAAAACTGTTTCTAGTTTCAGTAGCTCTATAGTTGATGGCTGTATTATAGTTTATTTGAAAGAAAGTGAATCTACTACAGACTGGTGTCAATGACTTTAAAATTTGAAGCAAGATAACCCTTTATAAGCTCAAGTCAAATCACAAGTTTCACATAAAAGGCTTGAATTCTGATAGGTTTTTTATTTGCATCCATTTTCTTGTTTGTATTTCTAGAGGATCATTATATTTATGCTTGTGTAAAAATATTGGGTGCTGTTACACAGTCTATAGATGTAACAAACAGGGATGTGGTCATTTGTTGATATAGCCTACTCCAAAACTCGAATAATTACATTACTCGTTAAACTATTAATTAGCAGAAATTTATGCAAAACTCCTGGGTAAGATAGTTTGTAGTTCAATGATTAGCTCAGTTTTGACTGCAAGTTAATTGTTAAATCAATTATAATTGAAATTTATTTAAATGCTTGTCTGATATTTTAGTAGGTAATTCAGCAGTTGATAAAAGGTAATTCACTATTGCAATCATGAGTATGCTTATTTGACAAACAAATTTGAAAATCCAAATACCTAATTCACATTACTTGTTATTTCATTAATTAACTTAATTATGTACATATTTATTTAACAAACTATTTGTTAATATAATTACCTGCATAGGTAATTTAAATTGAATATGAAACCATTTTTTAATTTAATTATTAATGACAGTGTGTTGGAAGTTTAGTGATTTTAATAGCAATAGCCAGATATAGTGATGGACATACAAACAGCCCAATTTTGAGATTTATATACATATATATATAATAAATATATATATTTATACATATGTATGTATATATATAAATATATATATATATATATTTATATATATATATATAATTATTATATATATATTTATTATATATATATATGTATATAAATCTCAAAATTGGGCTGTTTGTATGTCTATCACTATGTCTGGCTATTGCTATTAAAATTACTAAACCTCCAACACACTGTCATTATGATTAAATGCCAATATGATTAAATTAAAAAATTGTTTCATATTCAATTTAAATTACCTATGCAGGTAATTATATTAACAAATAATTTGTAAAATAAATACGTACATAATTAGGTTAATTAATGAAATAAAAAGTAATGTGAGTATATATATACGTTATACATATATATATATATATATATATATATATATACAGTGAAACTCGGATAACTCAAACTTCAAGGGACCGAGCAAAAGTGTTCGAATTATCAGAGCGTTCAAGTTATCAGAGCACTGTCACAAGTCCATGTGTTTACTTATTTATTAGTGGATACATGTACATAAACAAACTATAATATAAATCAAAAGCACAAATGGCTTGTTTCAAATTAAATGCTTCTAATGTAAAGTTTAAAACATTTTTATCAAAAAGTATAGAGATTTTTTTATCACTTGAGATTGGTTTGTAGTTTGAGGTGATGTTATTGCCAGGACGTTTTTTTAGATTGACATTGGCAAAACTTGATCGTTGCTGAAATGCTCAAAAGAAAATACATCTTTTTCCTCTGAGCGTTTTACCCACGATCAATTTTGCCGATTTTTCTTGAAGTTCATGCAAAGATTACCCTACTTTACCTGGGATTCGTTAAGAGCAACATTCCGAGGCAGTTCAATTAAAAGTTTTATGAGTTTTTACGGTACATTGTATATCACTCACGCTTTTTGAATGGATACTTATTGAATGTACACACGTATTCTGTGTTTAGGTCAAACGATGAATAGTTTTTTTAGCTAAGACAACGTATACGTTTAATTAAAACAATTTTAAGACGTTTTAAACATTCAACATTCCGACGTTGATTCACCACGGAATCAGCGTCGGAAGGATTTTCGCCACGCAATTACAAAACAAAAACAACATGCTGTTTTTGTTTTGTATGTGCGTGGCAAAAATATTTGCGCGCGTGACCCGGCTAGCCCGTGCTATTCATCGTATAGCAGTATAAATCAAATTTTACCAAACCTTTAGAAAAGTCATTGACAAAATATTTTGCCGATGGAGGTAATAACGACGCTTATGAATTAAGAAAAGTTGAGGTTTACCTCTATGGCTTGGAATAAAGTGATTTTCTAAAGCGATTGCAACCGTTTCGTGGTAGCCGTTGGGTAAAAAACAGTTCGAATTAACAGTGTTGAGTTCGAGTTATATAGAGCCATTTATCATTGCGTGGGAACGGACCAAGCAAATCCATTCGAGTTAACCATGTGTTCGCTATATTCGAGGGCGAGTTATCCATGTTTCACTGTATATATATATATATATATATATATATATATATATATATATATACTAGAAATTCCACTGTCATACAGCCCACGACCAAAGAGATATTGGAAAAAAGAAAGGATACTTATGGTTGAGAAATGCAATATTAGCAGTCAAATGGCACTGCGGTGCAATGGGATAACTACAGTGATAGCTGTAATGTACTGGGTGGGGGTGTTATTATATACAATAAATATCAATAATGAAAGGAAAACATTATATGTTTATATCTCTCCCCCCGCAATAGGAGAAGTGCAATATTGGCCAATATTAGAAGTAAAATGCACTGATATTATTAGAATAACCAATATTATTAATATAGTAATAATTTAAAACCAATAAACAATTTGGTTTACATTTAAAAACGTCATAGTTTTTACAATCTCATAAGTACATGTATACTCTCCTAATCTTAAAATCTCATAAGAATCGTTAGAAAAAAATATCATCGTCATTTCCTTTACTAACACTGCGTTGTACATCAGTTAGAATATCGATGTACTCAAGAGTCTAAAATGTCAGTTACTTTGAAATCGGCAAAAATGAAACGATTTCAGTACTCCTACGTTAATTACAGAAACCTTCGACAATGCTATAGACTGGTGAAATGTGCACATTATTATTTCGTGAAATGCACATAACTTTATCGTTCTAATCTCTGTCGCTCGGCGTTTCAATTTCCGGTCTTAATTTTTATTAAACCAAGCTTTTCAAGCGTTATGTGGCAATTTTCGTCCAAATTAATCTGTCTGTTTGTGTATAATCCGATCAGATGGGTAAGTTTTGAGATAATGCCGATGGTTTACAAAGACTTGGTAACATATTAAAATAGGCTTAAATGTGTTTTGTATGGTTATTATACTTTAACGACTCTACAAAACGATGGTGAACTTTGTTGAGAAAATTTCTAGACAAGCGTTCGTCTCATTGTCGATGATTATTTTTCGTAAGTTGTGTGCACATGCATTTATCCTTAAAACTCTCATACTTCGCTTCCGCTCGTTTCTTTGTGGGATTAACCTGTTGGAATTGTTGTTTGCAACCTCTAATAAAAAGTGTTCAATGCTAGGCAGAGCATATGTAAAGTGTATTAAACTGTAGAACTAAACAAACTGGCAACATTTTATTATTATTTAGCTTCACACAGCTAAACCGACTGCACTCATCAGATAAAATTTCCCTAATAGAATATGCTCTATGTAAGGTATACATAATCAGATGGTTAAAATGATTAGAAGGGATTACTAAAAGTTACAGATGTAGCTTGTGAACATTTTTTGTCAACTGCAGTCTAAAACAAATTATTAAGAGTTATAGATATATGTAGCTTGTAAATCATGGTTTTAAAGCTATATAATTAGGAAATGTTCTCAAGTGACGCAATAGCTTAATAAATACCTTGTGGCATGCCTACACTTAGGAAGCGTTTTGTTTCTTTTGTTCAGTGATGCTAAATATGGTTTGTAAAGCAGTTTTTATTAGGCTATTGTGTCACTTGAAAGTTGACTTGCAACTAAATTCTCATTACAGTTATTTGGTTTCAAAGATTCACTATGTCTAGCTCTGTTGTGTTGTAGGTGCCACACATGTGGAACTGTGATTACAAGCTCTTAAAGGCTCAAAAGCGAAAAGCCGCCGTAGATTGGAATCTTTTTATTTCTCTGACGTAGCCATGAAATTTGGTTATAATTTTGTCACGTGATGTTCGCCAGTGAAATGAAAGGGCAAGAAAAAGCTTGATATAAAACTTATTGTAGCACTAGTTTATGACAAACACTACGGGATCTTTGATAAAACCCCTGTAGACCCAATTTGATACGGGGTCTAAGGGGTTTTACCGAAAAACCCGCATCAAATATAGAAGGTCGCTACTTTACAGGTTTGCTTCGGTTTAGTCTAGTCGGTAATTTGTAATCTGATCATGTGACTCAATACTTCGCAAATAATTTCTACAGCACTTTTCGATTATCACAAATGACCAACAGGCTCGCCATGATTATCAAACAATGATATGTACCTTTTCAAGTTAAAGCTAAAAAATTAAACAAATGTTTTTGGTAAGTTGTAACATATCACTGCTAAAAGTGACAGCATTAAAATGACGATAAAACAGACACGTAAGAACAATAGACATGGTTTCATTGAATGCGTGATGTATATTTGTGAGATATTTAGACGAACAAGGTTGCATGATAGTGTAAAGAGAAATCATCTAACACAGCTACGTCACAATTGAGCTGTTTTGGAAAGAGAATCCAAACTACGGCGGTCTCATGTGGCTGCGATTAAATGTTCGTTTTTGGGCTTTTACAAGCTTGTAATCACATTCTCACATATTTTGCACCTACAACACAACAGAGTAAGACATGGTGAATTTTTTTCATGTCAAATAACTGTAATGTGAATTTTGTTGCAAGTCAACCTTCAAGTGAGCTTGTAATGTTGACTGAGCTTGCATAATGTACATGTAGCTTGTACATTATACGATTTAGTCATTCTACCTGAAGATTGCAACGCGATTGCATAAAACTAATAATGGTAATTATTTTAACCTGTAGTTTTTAACAAACTATATATATATAAATATACTTTATATATATATATATGTATATAAAGTGTACAGCAGAACATGAAAGAGGAGGAGCAAAGCATCAAAGCATATGCAGCCTCCATGGCCATTTCAGATAAGTTGCTAGCTAAATTTCAATCGGCTGCTCTTACAACGGACCTACGCCCTGATGATGAGGAAATTGACTGGCACACAAAACCTCTTCATGGTGCTTACCACCAACAAAGATCTAGAGTTGGCGATCTTCACCAGACATATATGTGGCTGAACAAATGAAACCTAACGGCCAATACAGAGTCGCTAGTCATGGCAGCCCAAGAGCAAGTGCTCCCAACATGGCAACTCCAAACGAAAAGCTATCACACTAGAGATGATCCTAGATGCAGACTGTGGAAAGATGCACCTGAGACCATCCAGCACATCATTAGTGGATGCAAGCAGCTAGCAGGAAACGCATACACTGAGAGGCATATTCATGTCACAGGTGTTGTGTATAGAAGTCTATGTGATGAATATGGCCTTAATAAACCACAACACTGGTGGGAAGCTCCTGGTAAGGTCAATGAAAATGACCGCGCAAAGATCCTCTGGGACTTCTACATCCCAACTGACAAGCGTGTTCTAGCAAACCAACAAGATATAGTGGTGGTAGACAAGGAGAACAAGAGAGCTACTATAATAGATATAGCAGTACCCAATGACTACAATATAGCCAGCAAAGAAAAAGAAATGGTAGAGAAATATCTCCCTCTTGGAGAAGAGATTGATGAATTCTGGAATGTGAGAACAACTGTAATCCCAGTATTCATTGGGGCCCTGGGTACAATAACACCAATAAAATGTTATTGCGGCGCAATAGAATGTGGCTTGCCTAAATACCAACAACAATCAACTTAGGTGAGTTGCAGAAAAGTGCGCTATTAGGAACAGCTAAGATCTTGAGGCAAGTGCTCAAATGCCGAGGTCTCTGGTAGGAGACCCGAATTAGAGCAGAATTTACCACCCATACGGGGTATCCGGGGTGAGGAAACAATTTTTTTACATATATATATAGGAAATATATAGCATATATTGTAGTATATATATATATATAAAAATATTAAGAAAAAAGTAAAAAGTTAGTGATTACGCTACAAAATTGTTTCATGTGATGCACTCCAATATATATATCTAAATATATATATATATATATATCTAAATATATATATATATATATCTATATATATATTTACACATACATATATAAATATATATATATATATCTATATATATACCAAATATATATTCAATATATATACAGTATATATTTACAGTATATACAGTATATATTTACAGTATATACAGTATATATTTACAGTATACATACAGTATATCAATATATACTGTAAATATATATATATATATATATATATATATATACATATATATATATATATATATATATATATATATATATACATATATATATATATATATATATATATATATGTATATATATACTGTATATTCTACAAAAAATATCAATAACAAGAGAGAAAAGTCATGTCTCAAAACCTAGATCAATGTTTTCTGTATGGTGTCCATCAAGCTATACAGATTTTTAATGTCACAGAAGTGGCTGTATAGAAATAAGCGATAGGTGCCCTTAAATTTAAAACTACACCTATAAAACTCCATTTTGTATTTTGCTGCAGTTGAAATGCTGATTACCATAATAGCATAAAGTTCCAAGTTGCATAGAATTTCTTTCAGATGTATTAGGAGTTTTTAGCCTGCATCGTTTACAATGTTCATAATTACAATACATAAATGCTTTATTTGCAGCAATTATTTTTAATGAATGTAAAAACAGTTTTCAATCAGATAGGTTGCGGCACATTTTTAAAGGAAAACAAAAATTCTGCCAACTGTGCAAATAGAGCCAGGCAACGCTTTTCAAACTAAATAAGCCGGAGGTAGCAAGTTGAGCTTTATCAGGCCACTCTAACATCTCCTTTTTCATATGAATAAATAAATAAAAAATAAATAACTTAAAATATAAGAGTTACTAAATGTACATAGAATTAGTTTGATAATAAAATATAAAGAGCTGTTAACTCGCTACGTAAGGCTAGGCTTTTATATAATTATTCATCAGCTAAAACCGTTTCATAAATTGAGAGGAGTAGTATTTCACTTTATTGAATGAAGACAACAAAAAAGAAAGACATGAGTTTTTAGACTACCACTGGTTGACGTGACAAACAAATAAAAAGAAGTTATAGGAGCAATTAAAATCATGGTAACTTCTTGACATCTTTTTTGCCTCTTTGACTCTTGAGTGGTCATCATAATTGGCTCTTTGACTGGTCAATGCATGAATTTCACTCTGAAAATAATAAGGTGAAATTGAAGATTGAAAATAAAATAAAAAACTTTTTGTCAACGAATGTATGCAGTTAAAAGTTTTGTTAAATCATGGTCTTTACACCAGTTACCATAACTCCTCAATATGATAACAAAAAATTTAAACAGATTTCAACACTTAATGCATTTTATTAGAGAATCTACCACATAATCATAATATGTGGTACTGCATGATTTTCCTGCACAATTATGTTATGGTACTAAAAGTTTAATTGGAGACCAATTTCTGCAGACTATTTTGATGCAAAAGCTCTAGCACTAAGATATAATATCATAGGTACATGCAGAACAGTTTGACACCAAACAAAATTCTGACATATCTTAAAACTGCATCTAAAAATAGCAAATATTTAATAAGTTTAGTCTCACAAAATTGTCTTTTAAAATGAAAGATTCAAAAAAGTTGATGAGTTTAGTAAAAGCTAAATAAATTTACCTTTTGATGACAAGAGGAATCTGCTTTACAATAAAGTTAAACAGCCGTTGGTTTTGTATGAGGTTCTGAAGCTCTACAATAAACAACACAGACCATGGAAAATCTACGTATACTGTGGTAACATAAAACACAAAGATATATTTGCATTGACAGTGCAGTCTTATTTCAAAGGGAAAACTTTGTTGCTACAAAACCGAAGTCCAATGTATTTACAATAATTATTAAATATGACTTCCCATGAAGTGGGACAAAAAATTGGACCAGTTTTGGCTGACGTTAATAATTTGCTAAGACAGAGAGATTTCTCTATTATCAAGTTTATATGGAAAAAAATAACTACAGCTTATATTGACCTTTGACCCCTAAACTATCTGAGATTCTCATCTTTAAAACTACCTGAGTTAAACCAGAGCCTGAACCGAAAAAATTGTTAGTTCATATCAACTGGCGTTCAATAAACCACCTGTGGTTTGTTGAATCAGGTAGTCAAATCCGAGTTTTAGAACAGAGAGTCTTTGCGTTACTACAGTCAAAACTTTCACTATTTCAAGGTTACAAAACCGTCCCATAAAAATGTCTAAAATAATATTCAACATAATTGTGGCTAAACACTGCGGACCATTACGAACTACTTTCATCTTGCGAACTGAATAATCGTTGTTGTGTTTGTTTGGAGAGAAAAATGACATTAGTGAGTTACTTAGTTTTGTTGGTAGGTCATTTTTGTTGTTCATTCTGTTTTCCTTATCACCTGATTCAAAGAAGGACAGCCGTTTTTGAAGTGAAAACATATTTTTCAAGTAAATTAAAATGGTGAAACACAAGAAATATTGGGAAAAGACATAGTCTTAGCCACACAACTGTGGCTACCAATCTTAATGATAGTGTGTACAGTACCCAAGAGTACAGTATGGCAGAGCAATTTACTCAGGATTTTACGACTTACACTAAAACAGAGTTGCCCTGCATTTTATGAAAGGATCAGCTTTGAGAATTGACGACCTCCTTTTTATTTTAATCAAATATACTACTTAAAAATGTTTGAAAAAATGTTATTGTGAATTACGAACAAAGTAAAGCTGTTGGTTTTTGAAATTTTGAAAACAATGGACTAAGTAATGTACTTATTAAAGTGATAAATTGAAATAATATGGTGAAGTATTGTATACAATGTTATTGTTCACTAATTATTGATTCCTAGTAACGTGGAAATGTGGTGAGCTGTAAGAAATTATCAGGTATGGCGGAAAAGCACAAACAATAACTATTTGCACAATTATATCAAATCACCAGAAAGCAGTTGACTCATATCTGTTAAAATGTTGATTTACTAAACTGAATGTCGGGAGTTTGAATCCCATAAAATGCAATCTTCTTGCGTAATGTCTAACTACTCTTTATTGTGTGTAACTTTCTAACTAGTGCCTTCAACTAGAGTTTTGGACAGTCGGATAAACACTTTTAGTATTATAGTAAAGACGGTGTATGCTACTTACTAATGACATACTTCATGATACAAATATGTTAGTCACTGTCTATTAGTTTACTAGCTGGTAAGTTAGTAGTTTGCACTTAAGACTTTCTACCTTGTACACAAGTCCAACAAGAGAAATAAGTCACCTATATAAAATAGATAGAATGGATACAAACCCTTGTGCAATTTTTCCAGCAACTCCAGCTCCAGCCATTTGATCCTCCATCCTACCTATTATGTACATAATTGGATATCATCAACATGATTGGGTTAAAGAGTGGCTGAAGAGGAACTAGCTTACACACAAAATGAAAAACATACATATGTAAGAAATATGATTTTTCCATAAAGTTTATTTCATGGATTTATTCCATATTTTGGGATAACTCTGGTGTTAATGATTTTGCTGCATACAGAACTGTAGAAACCTTTCAACTCTAAATGTTAAAACTACATGTTAGTTCACTTATTGTACCCAGAAAATAAAGAACAGCCTTTTACAAACACTTAACACTTTATATTTTCATAAAACATTTTTGTTCTTTGGTTAAAAATGAGAGATTTCACACTGTTGCATTTGAAGTGAGTTTCTATGATTGATTATTAAAACATTAAATTTCATCGGCATAAAACTTAGTTCTATTAACTTTCCATAAAAAGTACAGTTTAGTAACAACATATCAAAACGGTATCAGCTCTACAAATTCATTATTTACTATTTCCTTACTAGAATTGTTACTATGTAAGAATAGGGTAAATAGATAAATAACTATGCGTAAGTACTTATGCTAAACAAATTATCTGTACTAAATAGCTGAGAATAGCATGTAAGGTTGGTATAGACTCAAGCAAAACAGTATATTACCACCCTGTTGTTGAGCAAAGCGCTTTCATATACATTTATAAACAAACCGTTTCTGGTCTTTAAAAAAAATTAGTGTGAATGTAACTGGTAAAAATTAACTTACATATTTGGCAATGGCTACATGAATTCTAGTCTGTCACATAAGAACTGAAATTCAAGTGACCTAATTTTTTTTATTTGAGTTGAAAGACTTACCTTAAAATAAAGTCCTATTTTGATATACTTCAACATAGAATAAATTATAATATATTCTAATAATATAATAGCATTCTTTATTAAAACATGACTCACCAGTTCTTGTATAAATGTAATAGTTGAATACTAGTCACACCAGAGTCCTGAGTGTAAAAAAGTTATACTAGTTTTACGATAGGAAAACTTAAAAATTATTTTAAAGTTCTACCATATAAGAACCTTAAAATTATTTGTAATGCTATAACAGAAATATTATAGTTAGTAGTGTAAGCTAATTTACTATTTTAAACAAATTACGCCTTTGCTACAAGTTTAGAAATAGGTATTTGAATAAAACCAAGATCGTCACTATACCATCTGGCTTTCTGTCTACATGTAAATTCATTTTCTCACAATAGTATGTGCCCATGTGATACAAAATAAAATAGCTATTAATAATATATGTGGCTCTTACTTGTTCGTTTTCTTATCGCAAATCCTGACAAAGCAACCATTCCGATGATGAGTACACCCGCACCCGCAGCACCTCCAATAGTAGCTCTGAGACTTGAATCTTTTTTATCTGCTCCAGCTGGGTTGGTAGGAGTAGCACCATCCGATCGCCATTTGATATTGAAGTTCTCCTTCATAGATTGCAACCCTATTATAAAGACTAGAGATGTCAACACTTCCTCAAGTTAAAGATCACAAAAGAAAAAGAGGTAAAATAAGAACTTGTAAAAGCAAACTTAATCATTGAATAGAATTGATTACATGATCCATGTGTAAAGAATCAAAGTTAGTTAAAGTATGAAGGTATGGAGCTAAACTTTGTGTAAAGTAATAATTGTCTAGCAAAGGGTGAGTGAGTCTAAAACAGTGCAACTCCTCTATTTTTAGCAGACAAGTGTTAATGTGTAATTTGCTAAGCGTGTTGCGCAATGCTTGGCTATTCTGTGAAACACTGTAGTAACTTCATATAATTGTGAAACAAATGTTAAAAATAGATCAGCATGGTGCGAGAGTCTACAGTTATGCATGAATGACATAATAGTCATAAAAATTTTCTTATTAGACTACATTGCAGTGCTCCGTTTTAATCTATTTCTACACAAAAAAATGCTAAAAGTGTGGTATTTCTCTCTCACTTTCTCTCTCGCTAGGTTAGCAAATGTCATCACATTATTTCATCGAACAAAGTATGGTAATGTAAATGTATCATATGACCTCGTTTTTAAGAATTCATCTTTTTGTTTTTATTGTTATCAGGCAAACAAAGCATAGCATAGGCAAAGTTTTGAAGAAACCAAACAAAATAGCTGTGCTTGAAACTGAGTGTGAACTAACCAGAACTTGTATTCTTCTACTAAACTCACACAGATTGCTAAGTAGGTGGTTTAAGGTCGCTTTTTGATCAACTACATCAAAAACTAAATTTGCATATTGTTGAATAGCAAATATCAAAATTGAATGCATGCAATGGCTAGCATCTGTTTGACACTTATACGCTGGAGGCTTCCAAACATTCAGTGTTGGGTTCCCAAAGGTCGCTATCAATAATGTTATTGCCTAGTTTATGTTAACAACATTAGCTCAACACTTTAACATGTTTACTAGTTACTGTTCAATAAAAGTTAAAATTGGCAAACTCATATTATTTTTAAATATTAGTGATTTTACAGATTGAATTATCTTATCAAAGAATTCAGAAGTTACATGTACATGTACAGTGTCTTTTCATACATGTATTGGATAACTTCCTAAATAAGCGTTTGTCTCCGTCTTACTACAATATAGTATGAAACATTCTGAAAATATTTGTTTTCGATGCAACATGCGTATATGAGCCCATTTTGATACATATCAACAATAAAAAAACAACCAAGATTGCGCATACTTTTAAAATAAGCAAAGCAAATAATTGCATGATCAGTTTTATTTTAGCTTATCAAAATAAATCAATCAGTGTCGACGACCATTTATGTTTTTCCAAGATTCTTTTACCAAACAAAAAATACTAATTCGTATCAGAAGCACTGGTAAAAGTTCACTGGTGAGCTCAAGCTCTGAAGCTAAACATTATGATAACTCTATAGTATACGGACATTCATCCGGTATATATCTTATGTAATAATGCATAATATACCTGTTCCTGGAACAGTTCCATGACAAGACATTACTTGTTCATCTTCATCACTTGCGGAATCAGCCGGAATAACAGTTTCTTTGCCAGTCCTTGACGTACAGACATCATTACACTCCCACCTGATGGTAACGCCAGCTCCAATGAGACCGCATTTCAGTGTCTGATCAAAGTCGGGGTTGAGAGTCACAGATTGTTCTCCAGAGTGTCCTTCTTCAAAGTCAATATCTTTAAAATAAACCCTGATCGTGTTACGTTAACAAGCTACTTACCAATAGAAGTAAATACCTGTCAATTTGTTGAGTCCTTGACAATAAATAAATATAATTTTTTTCTAATATTTTTTGGCAAACAAAATAAATACATAATGCAACTAACTACAAAGCAATCTAATAGTCTAATCGTTTAACTTTCTACACAGTTTCGGTTTGCTTCGAGCCTATCATGTTTATTGAAACTATGACTGCAAGTTGGTTTTGGTAACTAAATAGAACAATTCAACATCAAAAAACATATAACTAGAAAATCACTTGTCGTACAGCCCACGACCAAAGTGATAATAAAAAAAGAAAGGATACTGCTGGTTGAGAAATGTAATATTAGCAGTAAAATAGCACTGCAGTGCAATAGGATAAATGCAATGGTAGCTGTAATGCACCGAGTATTATTATGTACAACAAACAGTAATAATGAAAGAAAAAGATTATACAGTCAAACACTGACAACTCAAATTCACGGGATCGAGTGAAATTGTTCGAGTTATCAGAGCGTTCAAGTTATTAGAGCACTGTAATAAGTCCAAGTATTTATTAGTAGAGACATTTAAATTTACAAAAAATATTTTAAATCAAAAGGATGAATAGATTGTTTTAAATTAATGCTTCTAATGTGAAGTTTAAAAAAGTTTTATCACAAAAGTATACAGATTTTCCTATCACTTGATATTTGTTTGTTGTTTTATGTGATGTGACTGCCAGGACATTTTCAGATTAAAATTGGCAAAAATTGATTGCTGTGGAAATGCTCAGAAAAAATAAATCTTTTTCTTTTGATCCTTTTAACCAAGATCAAATTTAAAGATTATTTTTGGAGTTTATGCAAAATTTACCTCGCTTTTCTGTGCCTTCAAAGACCATCGCCAAGCGGATGTTTGGTAAAAATCAAATGTCACCAAACCTTTGAAAAATTCGTTGACAAAAATGCTTTGCCAATGACGGTGATAATGAGGCCTACGAGCTACTAAAAGTTGAGGTTTATCTCTATGGCTAGGAATAAAGTGATATTCTAAAGCAATAACAACCATCTCAGTAGCCTTTGGTCAGAAAAATGTTAGATCTAACAAAATTGAGTACGAGTTATTTGAAACAATTTATCGTGGAAACGGACGAAACAAAACTGTTGGAGTTAACCATGTGTTCAAGCTATCCGAGAGCGAGTTATCCATGTTTGACTGTATGTTTATCTATCTCCATGCAATAGGAGAAATGCAATATTAGAAGTAAAACGGCAAGCTGTTGTGTAATTAATATACAAAGTTTGAAAGCTGGTTGTTTTGAATCTAGAATTGTTTTGACAGCGATCTGTAACAGACAGCAAGTATTAGCATTCGCGTGTGTCAAGAAGTTTTCTGCAAACTGGAGCAAAAAAAATTTTTTTTCTTGTCATAAAGGTGCATTGGAGTTCGACCTTAGCTTTTACACAAAGTGTAAAAAAAGTTGGCTAATGTTCTAGATAATTTAATGGAACTTTCGGTAATTGGACAAAAACATAGGCTGATATACTGTGTACCACAATTTCGTACCTGTAAATTGGTCTACGGTTTACTCATCAAATGGTCTACGTTTATTACAGAAAATTTCGGCAATTGGACAATGCCATTGACAGGTGAATTGTGCACGTTTTTCTCATGAAATGCGCTCGGCTTTATGGTTCTACTATCTGACGAACGGCTCCAGGGGCGATCTGTTGGCTGGTCTTAAGTTGTGGATTGAAAAGGCTTGTCAGGTTTCAATGGCAATTTTAGGCCAAATTATTATTCTAGTTATGTATAATCCGATCAGATGGGTAAGTTTTGGGGTATTGTCGACTCTTTTCAAAGACTTGGTAGCTGATTTGAATAGGTTTATATGTGTTTTAATCATTATTATACTACAACTCCAAACAAAAAAGGTTAAATTTTTTGATGGGATTTTGGTTCAAAGGTTTGGATATGGCCGTTGTTGGATAATTTTTGAGAGTTGTGTGCGCATATGCGTTTATCCTAAAGCTTCCAAACATTCGCTGCACTCATGTTTGGTTGCGTGATAATGGAATAATAAAAGATAGTTTTTTTAGTACTAAAACTACCAGCTCTAGTTTTGTTATCCTCTCATTTTTATTAACACGTAGTATTATTGTTATGCATTAATACACTTGTAGACCTACAGAGTGGCTCCAGAGTAATTTCTTGTTTGACAATATCAGGGTAGACATTCTCAAGGGATGAATGAGCTGTATTTCTGCATATCAAAGTGAGCCCATCTCTATCATCTTTCGTTGGGGTGTAAGTATGGGTATTCGCTATCACCATGTTTCCTCGGAGTACCTCTGTAAACCAGAAAACACAAATTGGTCAATGCAGCATAACATACTAGGTACATGTGGGATATAGTATATTATGTATCCCATAAACTGGGCTCTATATCACTACAGGAGTCACATATAAGAATAAAGTGATAATTTGTTTGTAAACATGTAGTCTTCTCATCAAAGTGTTTTTTAAACCTATACAAGAGTTACTCATAATCCAATTAGTTCATCATGGAAGTTGCAGTGAGACCACTTCAAAAATTAAATTAAAATTAACATTCATCACTTACACTTTCAAGCATTATACTTCATATATGGAATGCAGGTAAACAAAGTATAACAAATGGTCATATTTAAAATATATGAAAAGCTTCTATACCAAGCACATGAGATGCTCCTATCCCACGTATATGAAATGCTCCCATACCAAGTGTGTATATGAGATGATGTTATACCAAGTATATACAGTGCTCCTAATCTAAGTCCAGTGGAACCTCGGTTCTTGAACACTTTGGTTCTTGACCAAATCGCTTTTTGACCAAAGATTTTGAGATTTGTTTTTTTCTGACCTCTAACATAAATTCGGTTCTCGACAAAACTATAGCATGCTCATTGGAATAGCTTTGGAAACAGCATAGAAACATTTGTTAACCATCGGAGAAGCAATTTACATTTCACAAATTCTTTATAAAACGAGAGGAATCATATGGGATGATGCCTCCTTTACCTAAAAGATTTGCTAGAGAAAACTCTTCCAGTCGAGTTACCTTAAAATGTTTCGAAGAAGGGTTTTGCTTTCAAAGATGCCAAGTAAACGTACCGTTGCTGTTTATATTTTCTTTATTTTGCAATTTTTGATGTAACTGATCTGTTGCATTTTTTTGCTGTTTCATTATCAGTTTCAGCAAATTTTATTATTGTATTTTAACTTTTAATGTATTTAATGTTTTGAGAGCAAAACATACAAAATGTTTACTTTTGTTTTCTTTTTCCATCATCATAATCAGAAGGCCTTTCATTGTAATTTAACATGATCTATATCTACCCGTTTTTATTAATAGTATGCAGCATACATTACAGTTTATGGTGTAAAATGATGAAAAAATACTTTACAGAAGTTGTTTTCTTGCCTTCAAAAAACCATTACTGAATACAAGAAACGCCTTTGACAGGTCCTAAGGAGCCAGCTCAATGCCAAGAACCAAGTCATGGCAAAAAATACCTACGCACTGCAAGTAATAAGATTTCTAGCAGGCATAACAAAGTGAACTGAGGAAGCCATCAAGGAAACAGAGCAACTCAAAAACAGCTGACCATGCTTGAAGCCCCCCAACCAAAATCTGCTACTACTAAATTGTATATTGATAGGAAATATGGCGGTAGGGGACTCAAAAGTGTACAGCAGACAGTGAAAGAGGAGGAACAAAGCATCAAATCCTATGCAGCCTCCATGGCCACTTCAGACAAGTTGCCAGCTGACTTCCAATAGGCTGCTTTTACAATGGAGCTTCGCCCTGATGATGAGGAAATTGACTGGCACGCAAAACCTCTTCATGGTGCTTACCACCGACCAATATCTAAGGTTTGCGATCTTCGCCAGACATATATGTGGCTGAACAGAGAAAACCTAACGACCAATACAAAGTCGCTAATCAGGGCAGCCCAGGAGCAAGTGCTCCCGACAAGGCAACTCCAAACAAAGATCTATCACGCTAGAGACGATCCTAGATGCAGACTGTGCAAATATGCACCTGAGACCATACAACACATCACCAGTGAATGCAAGCAGCTAGCAGGAAACGCATACACTGAGCGGCATAATCATGTTGCAGGTGTTGTGTTTAGAAGTCTATGTGATGAGTACGGCGTTAATAAACCACAACACCGGGAAGGGGGAACTCCTGGTACGGTCAATGAAAATGACCACACCAAGATCCTCTGGGACCTCTACATCCGGACTGACAAGCACGTCCTAGCTAACCAACGAGATATAGTGGTGTTGGACGAGGAGAACAGAAAGGCTACTTTAATAGATATAGCAGTACCCAATGACCACATTATAGCCAGCGAAGAAAAAGAAATGGTAGAGAAACATCTCCCTCTTGGAGAGGATATTGAAAAATGCTGGGATGTAAGAACAACTGTAATTTCAGTAGTCATTGGGCTCTGGTCGCAATAACACAGGTGCATAAAATGTGGCTTGCCCAAATACCAACAGCAATCAACTCAGGTGAGTTGCAAAAAAGTGCACTGTTTGGAACGGCTAAGATCTTGAGGCGAGTGCTCAAACTCCCAGGTCTCTGGTAGGAAATCCGAGTTAGAGACTAAATTACCACCCATACGGGTTAACCGGGGTGAGGAGATAATTTGTCATATATATATATTTACATAAAAGAAAAAAATGTATAAACATATATATAGCTAATAGCTAGTGGCAGACAATTCCCATTGCTTCTCATTGTTTATAAGCTGATTTTTAATACCCAGGAGATGCCAGGTAGCACAGCTAGTATACATATATATATGTATATATATATATATATATATATATATACATATATATACATATATATATATACATATATATATATAAAATTTATTCATGTAAAACCTTAGATAAAACAACTCCATTACTATTAGTTTCATGTCTGTTACGCAGACAATCATCAGAACCTCTAACCTCGAACATCAGAACCTGATGATTGTCTGCGTAACAGACATGAAACTAATAGTAATGGAGTTGTTTTATCTAAGGTTTTACATGAATAAATTTTATATTTGAGCTCTGATCACTCATTGAGCACTATTTGGCAGCTTTAACACACTACATTGGAATATATATATATATATATATCTATATAGATATATATATATATATATATATATATATACATTTTCATATATATAGATATATACTAGCTATGCAGTCTGGCATTGCACAGTTATTAAAAGTAAATTTATAAACAATGACACGTAAGGAGAGTTTCCTCTCACTTGCTATTAGCCTGGCAGAATGTCAATGGAAAATTTTTGTAAGCTAACTAATGACAATCACTAATGCAATCACCCAGTGTAGTATGCGCAGTCGTCAGGTACGTGCTCCCATATAGCGACTTATATTAGCAAGTAAACAACTCAATCCTTTTGGCCTAGAGGATAGGGCGTCGGACTGGCGAATGGTAGGGTCCGAGATCAAATCTTTTATCGGTATGCATTCTTTTTTTCAAAATTTTAATAGCTATTGCCAAGATGCAGACAGATCTACGACATAAAAAATACTTTGAGAAAGGTATATATATACCGGCCGCATACCGGCGTTGCCCGGGTAACAAAAAGTTTTTGGAAAGAAAATTTATTTTTCTAAACGTCATATTGTGAGAAACGTGCTTTTTTGCAGTTTATATGTATTGAGAACAAAAAATAAAACAACTGTAAAGGTTTTCAAACTTTTTCAAACAACTGTAAGCTTTAAATTTCATAAAACATAGAGGTTTTTTGTTGAAATAGATTAAGAAGAAAAATAGAACTGTGGTTGTTCTTAAAGTGAAAATAAACACATAATTTTAACATTGTTTTATATGATTGGTAATGCATGATACTATGTTAATTGAATGAGAAAACAAAATTTTAGCAGATCTTTCTACTAGTTTAGCAAGTTCAAAGTTGAAAATATATTTTGGTGCATTCACGTCGGACCATCATCGAATCCTAATAAAGCCGTCTCCGGTAAAGTCTTCTTTACTTATTCGTTAGTTGTTCAACGCATTTTATTTTCTTTTAACAACAGTCAGTTAATTACGATGGGTAGATGTCTCTTTACTAGTTATGAATCTGAGACTATAAGTCGTAGCATAACCTTTTTTAGAGTTCTTGTCTCTCAGTCGCCAAATTTAGCAAATCTATGGCTGTCTAAGGCAAAGCGTGTCGACTTAACTTTTCGCAGACTACCTGATTGCGGGGTTGTGTGCATTAGGCACTTCTATAAGAGCCTGTTTTATTTGGAGCAATTTGGGACAATTACAAGATTAAGAGTGGGAAAGGTTCCATTCCCTAATGGTGTTGTACCATACAGCAAGAGAGCATCCTCAACCAGGAAAACCTCAACCGTAAATAATTTAGGAAGAATTTTAAATAAATATAAACAACAAATATATTTATTTTATAATATAAATTAATAAATATAATAAGTGGAAAAACGTAGTACTGTACATTAGTACAAAGAAAGGATTTGATATGACTGGGTGACAATGAGACTCAGGCTGAGTTGCATAGGCTACGTTTGATGTCAACCTGATTCACTTGAATTAATTTGGTTAACTGAGTAAAAGTTAGTAAAATAATTTAAATTTTCTGTTCGTTCTGAATGGTCAGAAATGCTCTATTTCTTCATAAAAACATGACTAATATTAGCATAAAATTTGGATTCCATTATTATTTATGATTCATGCTACCATTAATAATATAGGCTTTACAGATCACTTGAAGCGATTAACTCGCATGATTATATCTTTAGTATTTGCGTTGTTTTGTAACGTTGTTTCATCAAAACAAAACCTAAGTTTTACAATCTAATTATATAATAATAAATTGCAGATTTAAATTAGGCCTCAGTTTTTTTTTGTTTGTGTTGGCATTTATTTTTTCCTCTATACTTTCAGCAATCATCCCATGCAAGTATACAAACCATGTCGCTAATATTCACAGGAGCTTTCCAGGACACAACAAGTTCATCCAGTGTTCTCATGAACCAATTGATCCGTGAGTGATAAATTTTTTTTTTATTTATACCCAATGTTGGCATGAAAGCTGTATGTTGAATCTAATAATATATTCAGAAATTTTAAAGCACATGGATATGTTTAATATAATATTTTATATATCACTTATAATGAACTTGGTTTGTCATATAAGAATATGTAGTCATTTGTTGTATAATAGTAAACAGAAATTGTACCAATGGTTAAATATTCTGCAGCTGCTTGACATTTGAATAAACAAAAACTTTGCAGATTTATAATACCTTGAAAATAACAACGAATACTTTGATGTTTACAGAGAAATGGAAAGAAAGGTGAAATGGTTAATTCCAGGAAGTGCAGGGCATAAAATCCTTTGTGATGAGTTAGGGCAAGTGAGACTGCTAAACACATTGCGTCTGTTGAACCATAGTCAACACACAGGTGCTTTAGAAAACCTCCACAGCCTCGTATTACATGTGAGTTATGCACCAAAGCGAATAGACTTTGATCCCTCAGGATATTTTACAAGAATTAAACTATCAGTGATAGATCACAACACAAATGTGGGAAAAAAAGTTCTGACTGGTAAGCTGTATCTGCAATAACATTATACATGGATTATACAATTCTTCAGCAAGGATACAACTTTTACAGCTTGTACAACATTAAAGATAAATTTATGCAGAGATTGTAATAAGACAATTGATAATTGGCTATAAATTTTAATTATTATAAAATTATTATGTGATTAGATTTATGAGAGATACTTTTTAATAAAATTAATACAACAAGCTATTTAAATTATAAATATTATGCAGTTCTATGTATAACACGATTTAGATTTATGTAACGTAAGCTGTTAAATGTGGTGTTTTTATGTCATGGCGCAAGTCAAATGATTGAAATATAATTATTTCTCAAACCATGCATTCACTTATTCACTGTACAAGTCATGAAGATCAGCTAAGTAATGTTGCTGTCAGATTCAGTGAAAAGGTTTATAAAAAACATCTTTTGCTCAACTCACAACTGAACTTACATTAATTTCCTTCATCTATAATAAAAAGCTCCCCTTCATCTGCGTCATTCTGATCTTCTTCTTCCGATTCCACATTTTTGAAGCCTACATAACGCCCACTTGGATCAGGCAACATTGTGCGTATGTAGGCAACAACGCATGAAGGAATAACTTTTCGGTTTCTTCTTCCCAGGTACCCGTAGACGAAATCTATATAGTTTCTATAAGCATGGTGTCTGTAGTTTAAATTAGTCATGTTAGTAAACAGAAGAACATCTCCTCTGAAGCCAAGATACCTTTGATGCTTGAACCTTGAGAGTTGTATGGCAACTTTCCCCAATATCTGATGTATTAGTAAATTAGATTGCAGGATGCAGCTAGTTATATCGGGAATATACTGATCATCCTGAAAGTTTGTATTAGCCAAATTTTCAGTGTAGCAACATACTTTTTCAATAATTGTCAGCAATTCAGAACGATTGCCACACTTGCAAACTTTATCTGGAGTTGGTAAGACGTCAGTAGAGGTAGTTGTAGGCCAAGCAATTGTAGTTAAAGCAGCTTTAGTAATAGTAGTGCTCGTGGTCGTTGTTATAATAATCGTTGTAGAACATGACGATGATGAATCTGACTGTCTGTTTCGCTTGCACTCATTGAATAGTTCACCGCAGATATATTTGTATCTTTGCCCATCTTCAACCTTTCCATCAATTGGGTAGCTTCTATAGAGAGTGGCTGTTTTAGCATTGATTCTTTTAGCCATTGCATTGTGAACATAATATAACAGCGCCAGAAATAAATTTAAGTTGAAATATTTTAGCGAGATGTGTATTAGCAATGACGGTCAAAGACGTGTTCTGAAAGTGGACTTGTTTTCGGATTGTCACAATTGCGGGAGATGTGCAATGTCCCTCACAATAGATCACGATTCAAGTCAAACGCTACGTTTCTTGTGATTGGATGAATGATTAAGATTCAGTGTTCCTACTGGCGAGTTAGTTTCACACTCGTTTTTGTAATAGCGTTATCTACCCAATTTTTCCAAAATATGCAATTGAAAAAAGACTCTGTACTCAGTTATATGTGAATGAACAGGCATTGTTTGTTTTAAAAATATTATTCTTAGTATTTATCTGCTGCAAGAAATAATTTACATTTTGCTAAACGTAGTAAATTACACAAAACAAACCGGGTAAATGTTGGCCTTCATCAGTAAATTGTGTTTACTTTCCTTTTAAATATAAAGGTGAAATCATTAGCAAGTAATATTGGTTGCATTTTTATTGGTTGCATGTGATTGGCAGTAAGGTTGTTTAAGACATCATTTGATTAGTCTAGCTAATGTTTGGGTCTTGAAATGAAAAGAAAAGTGACACCCTATCGATAAGGCGATCCATCGACTAATGGTCTGTACTTATTTTACTGTGCAAGCCGATACATTGGCTTGCGAAAGAATTTAATAGCAAAAATAGTAGTAGATTACTACTACTAGCACTAGTTAACTTTTGTACTAAACACAAACAAACATGCATTGTGTTTGATGTGATTGTTTCATTTTTCTTTGCTTTCTGCAATTTAGTTAAATTTTGGTTTCAAGCCAATTTAACAGTAAAATGTTTAAATTAATTACCTTCTACATTCTCTTTGTTCTTTTTAGCAGGTCGGGTTATTTGCACAGGTTCTTCCAAAAAGTCATTTAATGTTGCTACAGTATAATTACTTGCTGAAGATGCATTCATCATGAAAGCACAGGAAGTGGAGAGATAGCTTACATAACTAAAGGTATAAACACACTAGGCGATATTTAGAGCGATATCGCGCTGCGTGGCGCTAATCTGCGCTAGAATTCACTCAGCGTGCTCATGCAGAGCGATAACGTTAGACTTTCTCTACACAACTTTATCGCTAGCGAGATGCATTTCGATTGGTTGGCTTTTACCAGAATGCAATTTTATGGCGGGTAATTATCTCTCATCGCTGTTCACCAACGTACAGCAGCGACAATTTGCTATTTTGGCCTATTTTGTTACGATTGAAACATCTTCCGAACAAACACTGGATTGTTCATAAATTCAATAATAGCACTCCCAGTCCTGTACACCATAACAAACAAAATTACAAAAATCCGAGTTGAAAACCAACATTTGGAGTCAATCGATGCGCAGGTTGACCATATTGAGAACGGTAAATATTTAATATATTAAGTATAAAAAACACTACAAAATAAAATATGCTTAAAAATAGTAAAAAATATTACAGTTAAAAATACAATAATCGTTTTTTCTCAGGTCTTCTTGTATTGTAGGCAGTGTACAATCCGTGAAAGTGAGATAGGTTTAATAACAATTGCGTAAGTTGTTTACGTTGTCACCTAGACGGCGCCATAGGGACTAACCTAGATTTATTAACAACTCCGAAGAAACTATAATGATACATAATTTTATTGGCAGTTTGTGGGCGTGCCAATTATATCGTTTGCTAGTGAATCGCTCCAGTGTGTTTATGCACAGGCCAGCGATATCTCCGCCCTCCTCATGATGCTCGCGATAAAATCGGCTAGTGTGTTTGGACCTGTAGTCACTGAATCAAAAAGCTGACCTAGTTTTACAACAACCAATTGAAAAGCAGGCACAAATATAACTGCTTTTGGAATGAAACCCAATAGGAAATAACTGGTTTTGGAACAAAACAAAGATTTTAGTGGGTGGAATGTGAGAGAAATAACTAGTTTAAGAACAAAAAATCCATTGAACAATGTATTCATATTATTAGAGTATAATTTAAAATTGAAAAGTCAAAAAGTGCCAAAAATGGAAATAACTGGTTTTGGAAATGAACTCCTCATATATATATATATATATATATATATATATATATACATATATATATATACATATATATATATATATATATATATATATATATATATATATATATATATATATATATGTATACATATATAGACAAAGTGGATGCTGCACAGTTCGTTACAGAGTGCTCAATGATAAATCAGAGCTAGATTATAAAATATGTATAAGTGGAACGTCACTCTATAAGTTAAACATTTTATTACTAATAGTTTCATGTGGTACAATAAGTATCACACTCTTCAGATAAAATGTCTAAAATGAACTTCATACACCAGTAATAAATACGCTGTTATGCAGAGTTAGGTAAGCTGATAATTGGATGAGTGTACAGAAGCCAAAAGCCAAATAGTTAAGTGATACAATTACGTAGCAAGAACTTAGATGAATGTCTAAGAGTTGCCACCAAATGACTAGAGTTTGCCCCAAATTTGCAAACATCACCAAGGAAAAGAGAAACATCATCACACACTCCAAAAGATCAATTCTATGTAGTGAAGGAGAATACTGGGGAAAAAAATCTGCTAATGAACTATTTGATGTAACAATGGGAAGTTTCGACGGTGCCGAAACTTGTGAGCTGGTCGGTACATTTCTACTCCATCAGATGACAACAAAATATGATAACAACTTCGGATTGTACAGAGATGATGGGCTAGGCATAGTAGAAGGTTCAGCACGTAATGCAGAATCTATGAAAAAAGATCTATGTGCTATATTCAGCTCGTATGGACTAAAGATTACCATCAATGTTAATAAAAGAGTTGTAAACTTCCTTGATGTTACCCTCAACTTAGACAATGGTAAACACATGCCATACGTCAAACCCAATAAGAGACCAGTGTATGTCAACAAAGAATCCAACCACCCACCTGGCATAATCAGAAACATCACAGCAAGTATAAATAAGAGGCTCTCTACAATTTCGTCTGATGCTGAATGCTTCAATAAAACAGCAAATATCTACCAAGAAGCACTAACCAAGAGTGGATATAGCCACCAACTAACATACCAAGAACATCTATCTACATCTGAAAACAGACAATGCAAACGGAGCAGGACGATTACATGGTACAACCCACCTTACAGCAGTAATGTCTATACTAACATCGGCAAACCTTTCATCCAACTAGTCAAGAAGGAATTTACGGCAAGGCACCCACTACATAAAATATTTACAGCAACAATATCAAAATTAGCTACAGTTGTATGAACAATATAAGAGAGTCCATCAATGCTTACAACAAAATTATACTGACTGCCAACACCGCAAATGAAGACTGAACATGCAACTGTAGAAAAAAAAGAGTGCCCGATGAATGGAGAATGCCTGAAAACATCGTTAATTTACCAGGCTGCTGTAAAAACCAACACCGATTCACCGGACCAAACATACATTGGACTAACAGAAAACACTTTTAAGACGCGATTCACTAACCATAAAGCTTCTTTCAACCACCCATCTAAGAGAAACTCTACTGAATTAAATAAATATATATAGTCACTAAAGGACAATAATACCAACTAAGCAATATCATGGAAGACCCTACAACATGCTAAAGCATACAACACTATCTCCAACAAGTGTAACTTATGCTCATGAGAGAAATTCTTTATTATTTACAGACCATCACCAGGCACTCTTAATAAACGTAACGAGCTATTATCATCATGCAGACATTCATCTAAGTTCTTGCTACGTAATTGTATCACTTAATTATTTGGCTTTTGGCTTTTGTACACTCATCCAATTATCAGCTTATCTAACTCTGCATAACAGCGTATTTATTACTGGTGTATGAAATTCATTTTAGACATTTTATCTGAAGAGTGTGATACTTATTGTACCACATGAAACTATTAGTAATAAAATGTTTAACTTATAGAGCGAAGATCCACTTATACATATTTTATATATATACATATATATACATGTATATATATATATATATATATATATATATGTATATATGTATATATGTATATATGTATATATATATATATATATATATATACATACTAGCTGTGCCATCTGGCGTTGCCCAGGTATTAAAAGTCAGTTTATAAACAATGACAAGTAATGAGAGTTGCCTGCCACTTGCTATTAGCCCTGCAGAATGTCAATAGAAATTTTTTTAAGCTAAATAATGACAATCACTTACTTATGCATTCACCCAGCGTAGTATGCACAGTCGTCGGGAATGTGCTGCCATATAGCGACTTATATTGGCAAGCAAACAACTCAATCTTTTTGGCCTATTTGATAGGGAATCGGACTGGTGAATGGTAGTGTCCAAGATCAAACCTATTTCTGTACGATTTTTTTATTCCAAAGTTTTGATAGCTATAGCCGAAATGCAGACAGACGTACGACATAAAACCTCCTTCGAGATGTTTATATATATATATATATATATATATATGACTATATATATATATATATATAGACCAGCCGCATGCCGGCGTTGCCCGAGTAACAACAAGTTTTTGGACAGAAATTTTATTTTTATGAACGTCATATTGCGAGAAACGTGCTTTTTTGCAGTTTATATGAGTTGAGAAAAAAAACAACTGTAAAGATTTTCAAACTTTTTCAAACAACTGTAACTTTTGAATTTCATATAATGAACAGGTGTTTTGATGAAATAAATTAAGAAGAAAAATAGAACTGCAGTTGTGTTCAAATGTAAAGGTGAAATCATTAGCAAGTAATAGCTAAATATAGTCTGTTTTGCTATGATTACAATGGAAAATTATTTGATACATAATTATTAGATTTTCATTTGTTTAAGTGTTTGCTTCAAAAGGGGAAAATATCGTATAGACGCTTGAAGTGGTATAGAAACCAATCGTGATGATCTAATGCAAACGCCCGGTTAAAATGATAAAAAACGTCATCATTTAAAAATAGTTAGTAAAAATGGGTCAACCTTTGTAGATAAAGTTACCTACAGTAACTTTAATGCATTTTGTGGTCATGATCTGCAAGAAAATTTAACATTACAATGCGGTACACATAGAACGTACAATCAATAGTTTTACTTTCGTGCCAGGCATGTAACGTAAAGTCTGAATCTAACTTAAATGACTTTAGCTATTTAATCACATACTAAGAAAAGGTTTTAGTAGGCATTTTGTAAACTTCAAGCCTTCAACTAAAATTTTATCACTTTATCTGTTTTTCAATCTGTTTTTACCATAACGGATAACGCTGCACTTGCCATGGCAAGCGATGTATATATCATAAAAACGTATAGAATCAGTACACAAATTGCTAAATTTTAATTTCAAACAAACCTTTTTTGGTATCGTACGAGGAAAAACAAGTTTGCCCTAGTATGTCGAGGACAACAACTTTTGGAGACTTGTGGTTAGATATGTGGTTTACAACCACGGAAAGGCAGTCTTCGTGAGTTCAAATCCAGCATGATGCAAGCTTTTTCAGCTAAAGTGTTAATAGCTGTAGTCGGAGACACCGGAATACACATTAACGGAAATATACAGTAAGATTTATATATATACTATCTGTTTACACAACCTTCCATGGGTAATAATAGTCTTTGGACCGAAAATTTATTTGCATTTACATGTAACAAATAACAATGTTTACTTGTATCTAACATATAACAGCATTTTGCAATCTAACTTTAAAACCACATATCATGAGAAAGGTGTTTTGTGTAGTTGAAATAAGTTAAGAGGAAAAAAAAACTACTGTAATTGTTTACAGACTTTGTCAAACAACTGTAACTTTCAAACTTCATATCATGAGAAAAATGTTTGGTGTAGGTCAAATAAATTGAAAATAAATAAAACAGCATTACAAGGCTTTTAATGTAGATGTGAAAGTATTAGCGAGTAATAGCTGAATTAAGTCTGTTTTGCTACGATCACATTAAAAAATAATTCGGTGATGATACAATTAATACGAACGAAGAAAACTAAATAAAACTCCTGAATATGTTGAATTAATAATAACAGTCATTTAGTCGGTACCTAAGGTTAAAAAGGGTTACTGTTCCACCAGAAGCTATTCATCAAAATTTTTCAATACAATTATATAATACTGGTAACTCTTGATAATGGTACCTCTCGATACTGGTACCTTTTGATACTGGTACCTTTTGATACTGGTACCTTTTGATACTGGTACCTCTTGATACTGGTACCTCTCGATACTGGTACCTTTTGATACTGGTACCTTTTGATATGGGTACCTTTCGATACTGGTACCTCGCAATACTAGTACCTCTCAATACTGGTACCTTGCGATACTGGTACCTCGCGATACTGGTACCTTTTGATACTGGTACCTTTTGATACTGGTACCTTTCGATACTGGTACCTCTCGATACCGGTACCTCGCGATAATGGTACCTCTCGATACTGGTACCTTGCGATACTGGTACCTTTTGATACTGGTACCTCTCGATACTTGTACCTCTCAATACTGGTACCTCTCAATACTGGTACCTCGGGATACTGGTATCGCTCGATACTGGTACCTTTCGATACTGGTACCTTTTGATTCTGGTAACTCTCGATCCTGGTACTTCTCGATACTGGTACCTCTCGATACTGGTACCTTTTGATACTGGTAACTCTCGATACTGGTACCTCTCGATACTGGTACCTCTCAATACTGGTACCTCTCGATACTGGTACCTCTCGATACTGGTACCTTTCGATACTGGTACCTCTCGATACTGGTACCTCGCGATAATGGTACCTCTCGATACTGGTACCTTGCGATACTGGTACCTTTTAATACTGGTACCTCTCGATACTGGTACCTCTCAATACTGGTACCTCTCAATACTGGTACCTCGGGATACTGGTACCGCTCGATACTGGTACCTCTCGATACTGGTACCTCACAATACTGGTACCTCGCGATACTGGTACTTTTCGATACTGGTACCTCTCGATATTGGTATAAATGTAAAAAGGAGATATCGTACTGTGTTTGTCTGATCGGACAGAGAGAGAATGTCAAAACTTTTCCTACCAAAACAATACAGTTTTCTGCGTGAAAAGAAATGGCTTTGACCCTGATATAGAAATTGAACCTTACGATAAACAGAAATTAAAAATTCGAGAAAACACGAAAAAGCATCGTGTTTCATAGAGTTAATAGAATTCATAGTTTCAAGTAATACGCCATTTAGCAAGTGCATACGGTATATAGTATATGATTAAGTCGTTGATCAAAATGTCTTACATAGCTCAGTAGTATAGTGCCTGAATATTAAACTTGCAGGTTAATTCGCCGTGAGTTCAAATCCATCAGACACGTATTTTAATAGCTATAGCTGGACACCAATAAAAACATGCACATGTGTGTATTGGTATTAATGGTATGGCACATGTATGTATGTACCTATACACGTACGGGTAGTTGTACCTATACATGTACATATACCTGTACCTATACATGTACCTATACATGTATGTATATGCGTGTATGGATACGCGTATAGATGAGCGCATAGATGTGCATATAGATGTTGGGATAGATGTACTCAAAGATGTGCAGATAGTTGTACATATACATGTAGATGTACTTCAAGATGTGCAGATAGATGTACATATAGATGTACATTTAGATTTGCATATATATGTTCATTTAGTTGTACAAATAGCTGTATGTATAGATGCCCGTATAGATGTACCTATATATGTACATATAAATGTATGTTTAGATATACGTGTAGATATACGTAAAGATCTATACATATATCATACATAAAACTATACATATATGCTATGGATATTTGTATAAGTCTATATATATATTTCTGAAAGTATGTGGATATGTGTCTCATTCCGGCTATAGCTATAGCGCACATTGATTATTATACCAATGCAGCTAGGCGTTACGATATCCATGTTAAGAAATATTTAACATAAGGTTCAATTACTATATCTGGAGTCAAGACCAATTCCTTTCAATTGTATTGTCTCCCTGGGAAGAGCCTCAACATTATTTCTCCGTTTAGTCAAACAAAGGCAGAACGATATTATTTTGCGGGTTTGCTATTATCTGTTCAGTCAAACAGTACAATATTCCAATTTTACATTTGTACCGGTATTGAAAGGTACCAGTATCAACGTATTCAAAGTTTTGATGTATAGCTTTGGGTGGAACAGTAACCTTTTTACACACACACTTACATTTTACTGCGAAAATTAATATTAGTAGTTCTGCATGTTCGGGACTTTTATATATTTTTCTCCATTCGTATTAATTGTATCATAACCAAATCATCTTTTATTGTACTCATAGCAAAACTGACTTTAATTAGCTATTACTTGCTAATTATTTCACATTTAAATTTAAAACTTTTTATTCTCACTTTATTTTTTTTAGTTTATTTGACCTGCACGAAACATTTTCCTTATGGTATGAAATTTAAAAGTTGTTTGAAAAGTTTGAAAACCTTTATAGTTGCTTTTATTTGTTTTCTAATTTATTTCAAATACTGCAAAAACATTTTTCCCATGATATGTAGTTTGGAAGTTAAAATGGCAAATGTTGTTATATGTCAAATCCAATTAAATTTTCTGTCAAAATATTTTTTATTACCAGAGCAACAGGGTGTAGTACAGTTAGTATATTTATAAATTTATAGATATATGGATATATATGTATATATACATATATATATATATATATATATATATATATATATATAGGGTATAGGAAATATAAGGCCGAAGGCTAAGAACAAGGCTTAGACTATGACCTAATACTAATGTCTGAGAACAAGGGATGTTTAAGGCTAAGCCTACTATCTTTGGCTGTTGTCTAAGCCTTAAGGCTATGTCTGAAGGACAAGCTTAGATTGAAAATAGAAAAAAAATGGTCTAACATTCTGTGCAATAATTATTTGATTGGCTTACACTGTCTTTTTAAAACACAATTAGTAAACCATGCCATGTGGCTGCCGATATTTTAGCTGTTAGGTCATATGATACACTTTATACGATGCCTGAATACAGGCTGTCAGAGTTCAAAGGGTTAACACCTAAGACTAAACCTGTAACCTAAGGCTGACTTTTAGCCCAAAGCTAAGCCTCAGGCCAGAAGGTTTGTGGTTTTATGGTTTCATGGTTACTATTCTAGATTTCTGTTCTTTCTCCTTTTTTTGTATACTTTATGTATTTATTATGTAGTATTACAGCTAATTTTTGTTTGTTTAAAACTTGAAACTCTGCTTGGATAAAAAGTTTATGAACAACTATTAAGGAAGCTTAAAAATGAATCGGAACATGTCTATATATCAAATTGGCTTTCTATTTACAAAATTTTCTACTCCTGATACAGGTTCTAAAACAAAGTTATTTTGTATGTAGTGGTTCCAACGTGCATGAAATGTTTCTTATACAAATTTTCTTATATTAGATGCTCTAATACCATGGTAAAATAGAATAACAGCAAATACATGATTTCCTGTTTGCGCTGAATAAATAGAGCGCGAGTTGTAACAACATTTGTTTTTCGGAAACCAAAAAAGGCGCGCACAAGAAAACTACGAAGGCAACAAATCAAAACTTGCTATGAAATCGAGTGCGACTATGAGAGATGACTTTAATGTACAAACTTTAAAACATGCTAAGATCATACCAGTTATTAAAACATTGTAGATTAATTTTAGCTAAACACAAACCGTATCGCAGCACGGAGTCAGGAGTTCCTCCAGTACTTGTGCAGCTGAATGTAAACTCATTTTCCTCGACTATCTGATCTGGACCATTTATTACGAGACTCTCAGGTTTAACTACAAGAAAGAGGAAATATTTACATAAAACGAGTGAAAGGGAGAATTCTCAAAAGAACAAGCCACAAACACAGTGGTTTTACATCAATCACTTAGGGTCACTTCAACCACCAAATGTTGGCAACCAATAAACTTACCACAGTTTTATATGGGGATGCTCTACATAAATGACAGGAGTACCTTAGACAATTAGGAATAAAATATTTACACCAGGAAATACATACGTTGTATATTGGCACTTTTTGAAAACATCTCTGTACACAAGAAAGTCAGATAATGTATTCTTTCTCCTTACAATTTACTGCCAATGCATCAATGAACTTGCTTGGATTGGGCAAAAAGGGAAAGCTAACTATAGCCAGAAAGCGAAAGATTAAAATGTTGTTAGCAGGGAAGACGAAGAAAACCTAGTCTGTTGTAAATGATGTGGAGACGAAGGAGTTTTACTACGACATCATAAATGTTTATTTACATATAATAATAACACAACTAAACAACTTGCTAAAGATCAACCTATATATATATATATATATGTTATATATGTTATATATATATATACATATGTTATATATATATATATATATATATATTTATGCAGGATCTTGAGGCAAGTGCTCAAACTCCCAGGTCTCTGATAGGAGACCCGAGTTAGAGCAGAATTTACCACCTATACGGGGTATCCGGGGTGAGGAAACAATTTATATATATATATATATATATAGATATATATATATATATAGGTGACCATCCAAAATGGCTGACCAAAGGACGAACTGTACTTCTGATAAAAGATCCAAAGCAGGGGCCGATTCCCAAAAACTATCGACCAATAACGTGCTTGCCCACCACTTGGAAACTGCTCTCAGGAATAGTTGCGGACAAACTGGAAGAGCACATGAGTCACTATATGACCAGTGCTCAGAAAGGAATTGGGCGCAACACCCGAGGAGCTAAACATCAGTTACTGGTGGATCGGACGGTCTGTCAAGACAGCAGGAGAAGGCAAACCAATCTTGCCATAGCTTGGATTGACTACAAAAAGGCCTATGACTCAATTCCCCATAGTTGGATACTTGAGTGCCTCAGTATGTACAATGTTCACCCTGCTCTTGTGGCATTCATCAAGATGTCAATGACCAAATGGAAGACGGAACTGGAGGCTAATGGCAAAAAGCTGGCGAGTGTACAAATTAAGCGAGGCATCTATCAAGGTGACTCCTTATCACCGCTGCCCTTCTGCATATGCCTAAACCCTCTAAGCAATATGCTGGAGGAAACTCAATATGGGTACCAGTTTAAGAGTGGCACCAATATAAACCACCTCTTTTACATGGATGACATCAAGCTATACGCTAACAAAGAAACGGACATTGATTCGCTAATACACCTCACTCAGGTATACAGCAAGGACATCGGAATGACATTCGGTATTGAGAAATGTGGAAGGCTAATTCTTAAGAAAGTCCATTCTATGCTCACAGATGGCCTAAGAAGGCCAAATGAAACCATCAAAGATATAGAAGAAGGGTACAAGTACTTGGGGATTATGCAAAGCAACATCAACCACGAAGCCGAGGTACGTCACAAAGCCATTACCGAATACAAGAAACGCCTTCGGCAGGTCTTACGGAGCCAGCTCAATGCCAAGAACCAAATCACGGCAATAAATACCTACGCACTGGCAGTAATAAGATATCCAGCAGGCATAGTAAAGTGGACTGAGGAAGCCATCAAAGAAACAGATATAGCAACTCGTAAACTGCTGACAATGCATGGAGCACCCACCCAAAATCTGATACTCTTAGATAGTATCTTGATAGGAAAGATGGCGGTAGGGGACTCAAAAGTGTACAGCAGACAGTGAAAGAGGAGGAGCAAAGCATCAAAAGATATGCAGCTTCCATGGCCATCTCAGATAAGTTGCTAGCTGAATCTCAATCGGCTGCTCTTACAACGGACCTACGCCCTGATGATGAGGAAATTGACTGGCACACGAAACCTCTTCATGGTGCTTACCTACAACAAATATCTAAGGTTGGCAATCTTTACCAGACATATATGTAGCTGAACAAAGGAAACCTAATGGCCAATACAGAGTCGCTAATCATGGCAGCCCAGGAACAAGTGCTCCCAACAAGGCAACTCCAAACGAAAATCTATCACACTAGAGATGGTCCTAGATGCAGACTGTGCAAAGATGCACCTGAGACCATCCAACACATCATCAGTGGATGCAAGCAGTTAGCAGGAAACACATACACTGAGCGACATAATCATGTCACAGGTGTTGTGTATAAAAGTCTATGTGATGAGTATGGCCTTAATAAACCACAACATTGGTGGGAAGCTCCTGGTAAAGTCAATGAAAATGATCGCGCAAAGATCCTCTGGGACTTCTACATCCAAACTGACAAGCATGTCCTAGCAAACCAACCAGATATAGTGGTGGTAGACAAGGAAAACAAGAGGGCTACTATAATAGATATAGCAGTACCTATAATGACTGCAATATAGCCCGCAAAGAAAAAGAAAAGGTAGAGAAATATCTCCCTCTTGGAGAAGAAATTGAAAAACGCTGGAATGTGAGAACAACTGTAATCCCAGTAGTCATTGGGGCACTGGGCGCAATAACACCGGCGCATAAAATGTGGCTTGCCCAAATACCAACAACAATCAACTCAGGTGAGTTGCAGAAAAGTGCGCTATTGGGAACAGCTAAGATCTTGAGGCGAGTGCTCAAACTCCCAGGTCTCTGGTAGGAGACCCGAGTTAGAGCAGAATTTACTACCCATACGGGGTATCCGGGGTGAGGAAACAATTTTTCTATATATATATATATTTATATATATATATATATTTTGTTTCTGTATTTATATGTAAATGTATATTTATATATATGTATGTTGTATATACTTATATATATATGATGTGTATTTATGTTGTATATGTATATATTTCTATATATATGTTGTATATATATACATATATTGTACATATATATATATATATACCATTAGTAGCGGACTTTGTACTGGCCGTCAGCTTTCCTTTGTTCAGCCGCATATATGTCTAGTGAAGATCGCCAACCTTAGATATTTGTCGGTGGTAAACACCATGAAGAGGTTTCGTGTGCCAGTCAATTTCCTCATCATCAGGGCAAAGCTCCAATGTCAGAGCAGCCAATTGAAATTCAGCTAGCACCTTATCTGAAGTGGCCATGGAGGCTGCATAGGCTTTGATGCTTTGATGCTTTGTTCTTTTCCTTTCACTGTCTGCTGTACACTTCTGAGTCTCCTACCGCCATCTTTCCTATCGAGATACAATCTGGTAGTATCAGACTTTGGGTTGAGTACTCAATGCATGGTCAGCAGTTTACGGGTTGGTATATCTGTGTCCTTGAGGGCTTCCTCAGTCCACTTTGTTATGCCTGCTGAATGACTTATTACTGGCAGTGCGTAGGTATTTATTTCCATGACTTAATTTCGGCATTGAGCTGGTTTCATAGAACCTGTCAAAGGCGTTTCTTGTATTCAGTAATGGCTTTGTGACGTACCACGGCTTCATGGTTGACGTTGCTTTGCATGATCCCCAAATACTTGCACCTTTCTTCTATATCTTTGATAGTACCATTTGGCATTCTGTGCCAAATTCTCTGCATTCAGGCCATCTGTGAGCATAGACTGGTCTTTCTTAAGAATTAGCCTTCCACATTTCTCAATATCGAAGGCCATCCTGATGTCCTTGCTGTATACCTGAGTGAGGTGTATTAGCGAATCAATGTCCCTGTCTTTGTTAGTGTACAGCTAGATGTCATCTATATAAAAGAGGTGGCTGATATTTGTGCCACTTTAAAACTGATACCCATATTTAGTTTTCTCTACCATATTACTTAGAGGGTTGCATATGCATATGCAGAAGAGCAGCGTTGATAAGGATTCACCTTGATAGATGTCTCACTTAATTTTTACACTCGCCACTTCAGACACTCGGCACTCAAGTATCAAACAATGGAGAATTGAGTCATAGGCTTTTTTGTCGTTGATCCAAGCCATGGCAAGATTGGTATGCTTTCTCCTGCTGTCTTGACAGACTGTCCGATCAACCAGTAACTGATGCTTGGCCTCTCGGGTGTTGCGCACAATTCCTTTCTGAGCACTGGCCATATAGTGACTCATGTGCTCTTCCAGTTTGTCCGCAACTATTCCTGAGAGCAGTTTCCAGGTGGTGGCCAAGAGCGTTATTGGTCGATAGTTCTTGGGAACCGGCCCCTGCTTTGGATCTTATATCAGACGTCCTTTGGTCAGCCATTACGGATGGTCGCATTCTTCTATTAGGCATTCTATTTGCTTAGCCATTCTAGTGCGAAGTGATGTCAATTTCTTCAACCAAAAAGCTTGAATCATGTCATGGCCAAGTGCTGCCCAGTTTTTCATACGCTGCGCTTTGCACTTGATGTTCACTGTTGATGAACAGTTTGTTCATTCTCTTGTTATCCCGCTTTTTGGTGTACCGTTTCAGTCGTGCCAAAAGTGCTGCTATCTGCTGTTTGGCAGATTTTAAAGTTTTTATTGTGGCTTACCTTTTCGGATGCTCCAAATTGTGGTTAGATCTGTCACTGAGCCTACCAACTTTCTTGCGTAAGTCTTTGATCTTATTTTGTAGCCTCAGCTGCTAAGATAAAATAGCTTGAAGCCTTGTTGACAGTGGCTTAATACCCATATATTCCAAGACGTCGGTTGCCGTACTGTAGATTACGGCATTAGTCTCACTGGTTGATCCAGTTGAGATCGACTCCAGTGCCAAGTTAATATCATCTAACAGCTTCTTAGGTATGGGCCTTGCTAACTCTTTGTAGTGGTACCCTGTTTCCATAATCATTAGCAGCTGGCATCTTGTTGATGATGTTTCCGCAAGCTCCTTTACCCTTGGGTCAAGTTCAAAGTGCATGCGTTCTTCAACCTGTGAGTAAACACAAGATTGTGTATCTGTGAATGTGTGTGTTGATTTGTACTCCTCGTTTATCGAGGTTACGTCGGTGAACTGTTCACTAATTTCATTTACCTCAAGTTCCGATATGAGATGCCGCTTGATTATGTTACTGCTCTGAGCTACAAGTTGCTAGAGTGGTTAGTGGCAATTCAGGGTGCATGTTTATCTACAGCTGATGCATCCTTTCTATGTAGCCCCACTTTCGAGGTTCACTCATAAAGTAGCACTGCATGAAGTCTGTGTTATCAGTTCGAGTCCATTTCTTACGTTTTGAACCAGTAGCCAATTTTTCACTGCCTTGTCCTGGTTCAGCTACGCGCAGCGCAGACCTTGTTTGACCGGGTGACGTCGGAGCCAGCATGGCTTTTTTTGTTGTTGCACTCTTCATAGAGCTTGTCGACATTATACAAGCAAAGCTCTTGTCAAAAGACCAAAAGAAGACTGCAGTGGTTGGGGTGTGAACCTAAGACCAAATGATCACGGTCCCGATACCATAGCAACTGCGTTATCTGCCCTGTATATATATATATATATATATATATATATATATATATATATAGTATATGTAAATAGTCATAAATGTCATCATCTGACATCATAAATGAGATAATTAATAATACATTTAGTGATAACCAAACTAAACAAGTCACCAAACATTTACCCATCTACACACACACGCACACACGCTTGCATGTGCGTGCTTATTTTACTGCTTTGGTTACTTATATATAGCTAGAACTATTAAAGCTACTAAAACTTCATAGCTGGAAGATTATGGATAACTGGTGCTAACATGTATGTATATATATATGTATGTATATACATATATATATATATATATACATATATATATATATATATATATATATATATATATATATATATATACATATATATATATACATACATAAATATACATTATAAATATATTATATATATGTGTATAATAACAAGAAAATGTTGTGAACTGGTGATCTCTCGCTCATACTACATTTATGCAGTTAGAACTACCTGTGAAATATAATTCTTTGCTAAAGTTGTGACCAGTAGTTTGTCTCATTGGAAATTGAAGTAACATAAAAAATTAATTAAAATTTGATGAAAAAGAAACCTATAATGTAATGGTGTTTTTTGTGATCCTGAATATTTTTGGTGTAAGACAGAACTCTTCACTGAGTTTTATCAAATAAAAAATAATAATTTCGAGCTGGCTCGATGACTCCTTCTGCCAGGCGAAGCAAATGATTTCCAAGGTAGTTCATTGCCATTTTATCTTAGTCGATTTGTTGTGTTAGATATTTACAATTCTGGCGCTAGATGTTTTCTCTTGTATTAACTGAGTGTATAATTTTTGAAAGCGTCTAGATCGGTAAAAATTATTCTTACGGGAATCTTGAAAAAAATTTTAGTAATTTTTTCAAAATGATTTTTGACATTTATATACACATACATATATACACATACATACATATATATATATATATATATATAAATATATATATATATATATATATATATACATGTATATATATGTATGTATATATGAATATATATATACATGTTTTTTACATGTAGTAGTAGAAAATTAAGCAATACACTAATTATTCGTTTAATTGTATCTAACTATAACATTTACTATATATCAGCTCATCAACACTATACACAACTAACAAAATATCCATAAAAATAAAACATATCAGTAAACAACTTGAGATTTGATTATATGAAGGAACTTGGGGTCAAAATATATTAAGTTCAGCGGAATTTGAAATTTATCAGAGCATGAAGTCACTTGGGTGTGAGTGCACTGAACATTCATTTTATGATTATATATCTTAATAATTATACTGCCCAGCTTCTACCTACCATTATTACCTTAAAATGATATTCAAAACAAATATTTGATTTTACACCTATAAGAATTTTAAAACTATTGGAAGACTTCAAGCTTTTGGGAAACTATAAAAATACTGTACCATATGCATATAAGCTTAGTTCAAAGTTTATCTGGTTTAAGTCAGAAAAAACATAGTCTGTTTTCATAATTACCTAGCATTGGAGACTGTGCATCATCAAACCCATACCATATTTATTAAAGAAGGCTTTGCATGATGAAAAGCCTTCAAAGCTTTCTTAATAAGTAATAATATACAGTTTTTAATGCAAAAGAACATAACCAGAACAACCAGCTCGACTCTACATGATCAACATAAACATCAACTACTTCCCATTTTGTTTAACCTATTGCACAGCGACAAGCCTGATCACACTGTATAATAAAAATAAAAAAGCAATAAATGTCACATAAACAACTATGAACAACCTTCATAGGTACAGTCATTGGGAGTCAAAAAAAGGAAATGAGTTATGATAGTTTCTTATGTAGGTATTTTAACTAACTTGCAACAGTATAGACATAAACAGTCAGGTGTAAAGTGACATGCTCTGCTATCATGTTAAAAGCGAGCTTAAAACAAATATCAGTGCATACCAGTACCATGAACTCACCACGAATTGCTGAGATCGAAAATGATGTAGAGTTCACACGCGGCCCTGGGAAGTCAGCGAAACAAACAAAGTTAGCGCTAAGCAAGACACTTGATACGATTCCTGTTACAGAAAAGATCAATGGAGGAGCGGCAGCGGCAGCAGCTTCACAGTAAGCTCTATATATTGTAGGAAATCCTGGTGTGTTCACAAAATTAATAGGTGCCCATCTATTATCCCTTTCATCAAATAAACAAGCAGTCCTATCGTCTGTTACTTGGACGCCATTAACCAGATAGACAGCAACAACATCTGTATCTCCACTAGCGGTACATGTTAGAGTTATCGACTCATCTTTGTAGAATGAAGGATAACCTGGAGAATCTACAGACAACCTAACTTCACTTCCTACAAACATAAAAGAACAACAATGTATTATATGAAACAACTAAACAAGATAAGCTCATCTGTACAATAACCATTAGTGCTGAGTCTTATAGTCAACTTACAGTAAACAAAGTAACTTTATACTCAGCTGCTGTTAATGCTAGTTTATTCAGCACAAGAATAAATATTATATTTATATATCAGAAAAAAACAATGCATTTTAGCTCCAGCACAACTCCACAATATACCACTACTCTTTTATACTAAATACTAGATTGATAGTACATGAATACAAATTGTAACTGTTTTATGTAACTAGAGACAACAAAAACAAAGTTCATAAAATCTAGATGCCATGATGTTAAGTTCAATCAACCCATTTAACAGTACGAAACTCTCAAAAAATGGATGTTTCTTTAATATTTTAATGCTTTCCATAGTATTGCATAAAGAACTATGATTAAAAAACTTTCAAATTTTCACATTTTTGAGTAAACCTTTTACTTCAAAAATCTTAAGTTTTATTCAGTATACTAAAATTAGAAAACAACAATAAATTTTTAACACTAATAAAATAACCAAATACGTTTCACATTTCTTTGAAAGAATTATTTTCTAGAATAGTTTGTAAAATGGAAATATTTGCAGCTTATTATCGATATTTTTTGAAGTGAGAACTCAGTGAGCCCTAACTTGTAACATATGCTCATGATAATCACACGTTTAACTTTTAATGTTAACACAATTCACAAATACAATTATATAACAAAGGAAATCTACATTGTTTAATTTGTAGTATTACACAATTTAGAAAAAACGGTTTCAAGTGGTTTACTGAGTGAATAACATAAACAGAAAAATCAAATCTGAATATGGTTAATATCAGAACTGCCATGACACAGATTTACCTGATAATAAGTGAAACTATTGACTGAACTCATACAGGTGAAGATCAAAGAACATTGAGTTTTAACAATAGTTGACATAGGATTTTAAGTATTAATCTTCTAGAAAGATTTATCTTGAACCAAGATTACTGATCTTGATCACATGTTCCCATTTTCACTGTTTGTCGTAAGGTAGCTGCAATGCCTTAAGGTTAGAAGGCACCCTCAAAATAGTTTTTTTTTTCAAAATTTTTTTTCAAGATAAGCATGTTTCCTATATAATTCAAGTATGCCTGAGGCACTGATCGCTGCCGGGTGGTACGTGGAAGCAAGGCAGCGGAACCTATAGTAATTGCTGCTAAGGCAAATAAAAGCTCGGCTGCACCAGATGATAATACGTATTCAACAAGGAGGGTTTTAAAAGTGTATGAGATGTATTCATGACAATCCAGCTGCCCCTAACTATAAACAGATCATTTGTTTTCTATTCCCAAACTTTAGGCAGGGTTTTCTCATTATTTGCTTTTTTCAGTGTTTTCAGTCTTTAAAACGCTGTCATTTTGTCAATTCTAAACATATTGACTTGAAGTTTTGTATGGCTGTTCCTTAAAACCTAAACAATGTATTTATAGTCTCAATTCTTTTTCTTCTCGGTGTAGGGGGTCCAACCCATGATCCAAACTCCAACCTGATTTTGCATGTATGACTTTTTGTTTTTTTAACTGAATAAAGGTTTTAATTAAAAACTATGCTCCCATATTTTCATGATATACACTGTTTGGCACTATAATAACCACTTTAAAAGTGGATACACTGAGACTTTCATCTAGATGTTTTGCATGTAATGTAAGTACTACAAATAAGGCTTCTGAATAATAGAGTTATTTTATAAATATGACAAATAATCAGGCCTTCATAAAAACTGGTAACTTATATTTTTATACCACGACCTTCATTGAACTATAGCACAGAGTCATAGTACATACTACTAGTTGCTACTTTGGCAATGATTCTTGTAAGTAATAAGATGTCATAGAACTAGTGTAAAGGAGTTTGTCGGCCTGTACTTTGGCACCATATAGACTGTAACATGAAGAAAAGATAATGAGTATGATTTTTACCATTTGTTTGGTAAAGGAAAGGAAACCCATAAGTCTTAGAGCTTCCAAGTATTGCTCCAACCAGCTGAGCGAGCGCGCTCCTTTTTATACAAAAAACAACAAACTCACCCAATCCGGATAATTGAACTGATTAAGGAAAGTCATATAACAATAAATAAAATGCAGTTGCTAATGTGTTGGCATGGTTATAATAGGTTACAACAAAGATACAATGAAAGCAAAACATAATAGTGATAAGTAAAACGAACAAGTTATGAACAATATAATAAAGAAAGACGAAACACAACATGCAAGATATAGACACGTTTAAATATTTACAAAAATTAAAAAGTCATCACCCGACGTCTACCACACTAGAAAGATTGATCTAACTAAAGCTTTACCTAAGCTTTGGTTAGATCACTTTTCTTAGTTCTATGAAATTTTATTCCTTACAATAATTATTCCTGAAGAAGCAAACTATAAAATCCGAGAATCCATTAGCTACCTGCTATTGGATAGTCTCATTGGACTATCCTGCTACTTTGGTTGTCATTGATGTAAATGAAAAAAGTCTATGGAGCTAGCAAGATTGATCTATCAAAAGCTTTACCTAAGTTTTGGTACTGAACATATTCTGCACTTTAAATTTATAGCAATGAATATTAAGTATAAACTCACCAGATACGAGGTCTGTTATTATAACTGATGTGAATAGGATGAAGAAGCTGTAGCTAAACCATTTCAATCTTTCCATGACAGCAACAAATGGCTGCTCGGCAGCTAAAATTAAGCTACACTGTGTTATTCCAGATGCACTTTCTTCGTTTACTATTTTAAATGTCAGTTTCGAACTCCTAATAGTTAAGATATAACCTCCTGGTTTCTTAACTTAAATGTCAGATCCAGAATTTTATGCAGAGTCATCAAATGCAACCAAAATTACAAACCTTTTACACTAGTACCATCAACTGATAACTTCACGATTGACGGAATGTTGTACGGAATGTGCCAACACATACCAATAGCTTGCATCAAGTATAGGGAGCTCCAGCATAGCTGGCATTCTTAAAACTGCTAGTAGCTATATTTCCACAGATACAAAAACAATAGTGTTATTTATTTCTACGTTAGAAAGTTGCAACAAATAGATAATAAGTTTGACTTCTACATTGATTCTATTGTTAGCAATATATGTAACAACTTGATGTAAATTGTGAAAGTATTGTTCGGTTGATCATGAAGTTATTTATATCCTATATTCTTAATGTTGAGCGAGTCAACTTGCTTCATTTTTAAATTAATTAGGCACATCTTAATTGCATCCACTAATGCTTGTTTACCTTTGGTAGCTGTATTTAATGTTTCTCGAATAATCAAATCTTTTACAAAGATCCGTAATGGATTTTTCAACTCATTTAGCTGCAGTAAGTGTTTGTGAATCTGTTTTGATACTCTGTTATTTAACAGTCTTCTTTATTGGTTATTGGTAGGCCTGACCATGGTGAAAGAAACTGGTCTAACACATCCCCAGCTATGGAAAAAAAAACCCATTAATATACCCGTTTTTCTAACCAATAATAATATTAAATCAGTAATAATATTGTATATATATAATATAAAATGTGATACATGTACAATATATATTAAGTTTTGAAGTCTTGTTAGAAATTATATTTATAAAATTGTGTTTTAATTTTAATACCAATCTTGAACATCCCAGTTTTAAAATAACATACTAATTATAACTTAAAAGCAAAATTAAGTATTTTTTATGGTTACTTTTGCTATTTACTGCCTACTCGTTATTTAGTAAGAAAATAACAAGTGAACAGAGTAATTTAAAGGAATATTAGCTTAATCATTAGTGTAAGACATGCACATACTATACAGTAATAATATTAAGCAGTAATATTATTATGTATATATAATATGATATAATGCGATACGTTATATATTAGGTTTTAAAGTAAGACATTATAATTAGAAAAATGTGTTTTAGGTTTAATACTAATTTTAAACATTTTAATTTTAAAATAAGCTATTACTTATAATTTAAACACAAAATTAATTATTTTTTATGGTTGCTTTTGCTACTTACTGCCAACTTGTTATTTAGTAAGACAATAGCAATTGACAAAATTACATTAAAAGAATATTAACTTAATCATTAGTTTAAAACAAGCACACACTTTACAGTAAACTGTATAAAATATAAGTTTAAATTTAAACTTGCTATCAGTTTAGGTTTATGTTTATGGCCCAAATTGCTAACAGAAATATAGTAGTGGTGCAGTTCTAAGGCTTTTTTATCCGCCCCTGCTGGGCTAGCTGGTGCCACACTTTCTGATTGTCATTTGAAATTCAAAGTCTCTGTTTTAGGTTCTGCTGATTTAGATTTTTTTTTTATTTACTGCCTACTCGTTATTTAGTAAGAAAATAACAAGCGACAAGAATATTTTACAAGAATATTAACTTAACCATTAGTTTAATAGAAGCACATAGTTTACAATATTTTGTGTGAAATCTGTATTTTATATTCAAATCTCCTACCAGCTTAGGTTTATGTTTATGGCACAAGCTGTTAATGGAAATATAGTTATACATTTCCATTTAGTGTTTTCTGTGTATTTTTAGTGTTTACATTTCTTTTTAGTGTACAAACACTAAAAAGAAGCGACTGTGATGATCATCTCTGCACATATAATTATACCCTCATCAGTATACCTATATTTGGAATGTATGTAAGCGGTCTATGTTTCTGAAACCAACATGGTTCAACTTAAGATCTATTTTAAAAGTTTCTGTATATTCTATTTTGCAAATGAAATATATAAATCTTTATTTTATTGCTGAAGATGGATACGGATTCATTTTACAGTAACACTACTTTTAGTTTAAATGATAATCTTAGTTGAATTAGAGTGTCATATTTCAATGCCAAGCCTTTGCAGTGCAAGTGCTTTTAGACCAATTTTTATTGTAACAAATTACTAAATGCATCAAGTTGTCGATTTTGAAAGTTTGTCTAAATGAAGTATTTACAATAATCTTCACAAGCAAGCCTATTACTATTGCGACAAATTTTAATGACCAGTGTGACGGTGTTTTGCATTTGTTAATAACGGTAAAATTGGCGCTTGGAGATAAAAATGCTAGTCAACTATATTTGAACTGTAACAAAAGTTGTTTCATTTTACTTTGAGAAAAATTTAGAATTTATAGTTTGTCTTTATACAGAGAACAACCTCCATAAATCTGAATGATACTTCTACATGCATTACCATGGTGACCTCAACGACTAACAAAATAAATATTTTAATTTCATTTTATTATACATATATTACTTTTATTGTACAGTTTATAATAAAATGAAAAGCAGTGATTATAGAATTTAAAAATTTTAGTCAAATCTTTATAGAAGATTTGAAAATATGGTGATTCTCATAATGGAAAACTCTATTAATATCTTTTGTTGTTAGCTTTTGAAGTCTATAAAAATTTTAGAGTATACATCTTGTTCCATTTGTTCTATTTTGGTAAATCTTTTACAGTCTTTTCTATTGATTATTGGTAGGCCTAGAAGTCATAAAATAATCTGATCTAATGCATCTTCATGCATGAAAAATAAAATATCACTGATATGTTTTGTCTTACCATGGATGTTAGGCTCACATAGGATTTTACAAAATTACTAGCTCCTGTTTAGCTCTTGCGCTCAAGTCAACTGTTGTGGTGACTCTGTGAATCGTGTTGACTTTGTTTACCAGAACTCATATATAAGGTTGCTAAAACTAATTATATATTAAAAATGCGTAAAATATGATTAAATTAAAATTGATCAGAAACGAATTGTTATAGAGTAATTCCGTTTGTAGATCTAGTTATTTCGGCGTAAAGTAGCACTTTTGATTATATATTTGTAACAAGAAAATGTTGTGAACTGGTGCTCTCTCACTCATACTACATTTATGCAGTTAGAACTACCTGTGAAATATAATTCTTTGCTAAAGTTGTGACCAGTAGTTTTGTCTCATTGGAAATTGAAGTAACATATAAAATTAACTAAAATTCGATGAAAAGGAAACCTATAATATAATGGTGTTTTTTGTGATTCTGAATATTTTTGGTGTAAGATAGCACTCTTGACAGAGTTTTTTAAAAATAACAAACAAATATTTCAAGCTGGTACGATGACTCTTTCTGACAGGCAAAGCCAATGCTTTCCAAGGTAATCCATTGCCATTTTATCTCGGCCGATTTGCTGTGTTACATATTTACAATTCTGGCGTTAGATGTTTTCTCTTGTATTAACTGAGTGTATAATTTTTGAAAGCGTCTCTATCGGTAAAAATTATTCTTACGGGAATCTTGAAATTTTTTTTATTTATTTTTTCAAAATGATTCTTGACATTCTCAAACTTTATTACATCATGACACAACATTTTATTTATCTAAAACTTTATAGAGTTTCAAAATCAGTCTAATGGTTCATGACTCATTGACAATTTGGTGACACCTAATCGAAATGTAAAAGCATGCAACCAAAGGAAAACATGATCGTCATAAGACACTAATGAATTCGGTAACACAGCATGTTGATGTGTTACCCTATTTTTACTGACTCGCAGGAATATAGTACATTGTTTTGTTGTTTTGTATACTTTATCTATTAGCTTGTCTCTTCTCATCACTCATATTGTAATAATAGTTACAACACCAAAACAAGAATAAACCAAATACTTTTGTTTTTAGTTTATTCTTCATAGTTTTTGGTGAAGCTTTGGGTAACCTTTGCCTGCTTTCAATTTAGGTGGCATTCTTTGTAAAGCCTATTTGAAATGGCATATGTTAAATTTTTTGTACCAATTGTTTTAACTAAAAATTCAATCTTTCTCGTGACTGATCCTATCATTGATAACTAGCATTTGAAACACTAATAATATATTTTTTTAAATATGAACAATAAATGTTTACTAAAAAGCAATTGTAACCTTAGCATAGGCAATATTTTTATTGAATATTGTATTGCTTGAAATAATTAATAATGATACAACTACTAACGATAACAAAAATTCATCTTTATTATTCTTATTAAAATTACTATTCAGATAGTAAATGTTTATAGCAATGTCAAAGTAAACTAATCTCAAATAAATAGAAATATTTATAGTTGTTTTATATTTATACTTATTTCTATTTATAGTTGAAAATAGTTTGTTGATGTTGATTCTCGATGTTGATGTTCCTGGATGGGGTTTTGCCTCTACTGGTTCAGGGTCTGCCGGTTCCGAGTCTGCCCGTTCCGGGTCTGCTGGTTCATGGTCTGCCAGTTCTGGGTCTTCCGGTTTAGGGTCTGCCAGTTTTGGGCCAGGTTTAAAAGGGTCATCGAACTCTGTCAGCAATGACCATCCAACTGCCCGTACCTCTATCAGCCGCATTTGACTTTGGCTCACACTGATTGAAATGACTTTTCAGAAATCTCACCGCCTTACACCGCTCTACACCAAGAAGCACCTAAAGAAATTCAAAGTTCATCTAGTTAAAATTTAGCCTTAAAATCAACATTGTAAATGTTTCGTGTTAAAAAATACTAGTCCACATGATGTTAAATGTCCCACATCTTTCAAATATTTAGATTGTCTTGAAATGAAAAATAAAAAATATCCGGAAGTTTTTAAACCTTGGTTCACACTTTTGTGAGCTCAGCATAAACTGGCCCACAATTTCTTTCCAGGCATTTGCCTTCATGTTTGTCTTCTTGTAGAATCTGTCTGCAATATTAAATGTAGTTACAAAACTGCCATACTAAACACACACATATTTGGCAAATACTTTCACACCAGAGAACGCATATACATAACTTAAAAATGTAGTTATATATAGCAATAAAACTTATTATTACAGTAAATGTATTTTTTGGCAATAATACTTAACAGTATCTTAGTGTGGGTATATATAATTGAAAAAATATTAAGAAGAAAGTAAACATTTACGCTATAAAATTGTTTCATGCGATGCACTCCAATATATATATATATACAGTATATATATACATATACTGTATATACATATATATACGTATACTGTTTATATATATATGTACATACTGTATATATACTGTACATATACATACATATATATGTATATATATATATATATATATATATATATATACACTCTGGTGCCAGCACATTGACTTTCTTAAAGTCTGTGAGGCAACCTAATTGTTCCATGGCTGGAAGTCAACTCTCAATGGTAATGGGATTTGTGTCCCTTGCATAAGCTCTGAGCTGCACTGATGAGGCTTCGATAGCTGAATATCTTGTGCAGGAATCACAATATATATATAAATAATTAAAATGTTAAAAAAAGAATAATTAAAATAAGAATAATCAATGGATAGTCAAAAAAATTATTTCACAGAATTAATTAAATGTATCCTAAATTATCATACGACCTTTACCCGTACAGTACCTTTTAAGAAAGCTTTGCCTGTGGCTCATCGCAAAAGTTAAACAGCGCATATCTCTTTTGTAGAGCGCTCACAGCTACCGGCGGTACTCGGCGCGCAGGCTCACGTTTTACTGTTGATAGCCTTGCGGTGGTGTCGCCAGTGCTTTTGGCGTACATGAGAACCTGGTTTTAGTTGTTGACTAATCCAAAGCTTGAGACTTGGCTTCACAGATGACGGAATGTTATTGCCCATTGGTGGTTCATATCGGCAAAAGAAAACAAATATTGACAGACGTAAATAACAAGTTACACTTTCATAAGTAACAAGTCAAAAATTGGTTCATTATTCCCGCTGTTTATGAGCAAGCAGAGACGATATATTTATGTTATTATTAGATAAGAATTGCTGAGCATATAAGTTTAAACACATAATGTTAGGGGGCTTCATGGATATGTCCAATTGCTGCTTTTAAACCAGACTATCTCTCCTACATAAGTAGTGCGATGCTTTAAAATTACAATAAACAGCTAATATTATAATTATACAATAAAACTCTCAAAAGGCCTCAAGGACTCAGGAGAAACAATCTTAGAGAAAAGGACTCTTACAAATTCTTCCATTGAACTGATTAAAAAAACCACTATTGCCATACATGGACAGCTAGTTGTACTTTACTTTTATGAGTGACAAATCAAACAGAGGCTCATTATCCCCGCTGTTTATGAGCAAGCAGAGACATTGTATTTATGTTATTATTAGATAAGAATTGTTGCGCATTCAAGTTTAAACACATCATGTTAAGGGGCTTCATGGATATGTCCAATGGCTGCTTTTAAAGATGTGGTTGCGTCAAATTTGAGTTGATCTTAAAAGAAAGCATTTTTTTTCTCTATCAGTTGGTATGCTGTTTGTTGTGTTACGCGATCTCATTGCCAAAATATTTGAAGATTAAAATTGAAAATATCTGATCGCGGTAAATACGCTCACGCCACAAAAACGTGCCCGGACTTGCCCAAAATGATGTCACGCGTTATGCAACCTGTCTCTATCTCTCTTATTCACATCGGCTATTTGCGATAAAAGTCTAGTCCTACGCAGCTCTATTGGCATATATCTTATTTTGTATTTGCTCATGTTGGCTAAAATAAAATTTTAAATCCAGCTACAAATGCATTATTATGAATGTTTCAAAGGCATCAAATAACGAAAATTGAAAATTTGTTCTACTCACTTTCTCCAAATGTTGTGTAAACATTTGGGTACCCACTACCAATTCTACCGGTCTACGGTAATTCTGTCAAGCTATGTAGATTAAGGTCTTTGCATCAGCACAGTTCCGCCACTACCCATACTAATGATTTACAGCCTCCCATAAGTCCCGCCCACTTTATGTATGTCACCTATCCTTGGGGCGGGGCTGTATATCATTGCCTACACCGACGACTACTAGCTTCTTACTACCGTAAGTAAGCAAGCCGCGTCTTTGAAAAGAATATACATAGGGGTAGAGTTTTAAGGATGAGAAGTCTGCTGCAGACTAAAATTGATTTCATATTCTCCAGTTCTGCGGACATCCATACACCATATCCAATTCACTACAATATTCTGCAAATCATGATTTGCTTTATCTTCAACAATATTATTTTATTATATAATTTTTACAAGCAAAAATATTTTCATCTCAGCATAAAGCTTTTATTTAAGATATTCATCAAGTCGTGGCCACTCACATAGTTTTAGCTGATACAATAAGACAAATTCATCTACTGCAACAAACTCAAACAAAACATTATGGTTTATGCAGCACACATCAAGTCTCTATTTTCCCTTTATGGCAGCTTCCACACTGACAAAGCTGCTTTGGCTGGTGGGACGACATAAACATTCTGTAATCAGTAAAACAAATGCAATAAATATATGTCATTCATAGATATGTCATTCTAAAGGGTATCTATTGAAAGCTTTCAAATTGGGAGTTAAATAGATTGTGAGTCTAATTTTAAAAACAAATAAACGTTTAACAAAGGCACAAGTACGCCAAGCCAACGATTCAAAGCTTTGGTTTTGGAAATTAAAGATTTGGATTGATCAATCGAGTTTTTTCACTTTTTACAAGTGAAAAGTGAACATCTAATGTCAAACCATAAATCTACTTTACTAAATAAAGCTGCCGCAGAAAAATTTGAAGCAAATGTAGCTAGGTGAACCGATAAAAAAATATAAAACAATGATTAGTGATAGCAAAAAGTTATAATTTTATTAATTAGTACATGTATTAATGAGTACTAAAATATTACTTTTAGTATATTCATCAATCTAAGCCATTGTATAGCTAGATGCTAAAGATTAAAAATAAGCCGTCAAGAACTCACTGTACATACGTATCTCGCACGCGCGGGAAATTACATTTTAGCCTCAAGCAGGGAAATATAATCTGAATGTGAACTCAACAGGAAACTCTATAGGAGACTCAAAGTGAAAGATAAATTTACCTCCGTTCTCTGATCTTCCTCCGTAGAACTTTAACTACCTGATGTCAAAAGAACTCGGAGTCACCTTTGCAGTAACTTTAAAGCAATTTTACAATTACATGTATATTGTTCGCCAATAAAACGTGTCGATCGAGTAATTCAATAAAGTAACGATGTTAATTAATTTGGTAAATATCGATGTCCATGCGATTTAATAATAGAGTAAAATCCCTAAATTAGAGATCACAGACAACACGTTTTACGAGTGATAATATTTATCACGGCCTATATAAAAATTTCGCGCTGATGATTGGCTAAGGAAGCGACCTCATATTTATCGCTCGTGGTTTCTTTTCAGATATAGTGCTTGTGACGTCATGAAAGAAGCACCCACTGGAACGTGAGCTTTTTAAAAGAGGGCCTCATTCAAACGCGTATATCTCTGGACAGATTTGGTCTACAAAGACAAAAATAGCATCAAATTGTAGCTGATGTTTTAGCCTTTTATGGGTCTTAATTTCATTACATGGAATTTTTTGACGCAACCACATCTTTAAACCAGACTATCTCTACCACATAAGCAGTGTGATGCTATTAAATTACAACTAACAGTTAATAATATACACAATAAAAATTTCGAAAGGCCTCAACGACTCAAGAGAACTGATTTCAGAGTAGAAAACTTTTACAAATTATTCTGTTAAACTGTTCTGTTAAAATCGGTTATGAAAGTCTTGATGTGTGTATGCCTCTATGATGTGTCTTAGACTGATATTTCTGTTTATGTTTAACCTGTTGTAGTGCACCAGATATTACATAGCTATTGAATTCAGCAACTGCTTATTTGTCTATCAAATAAAATTATGAAGATATCAATCGGATATCATTGAAAGGTACACATGAAGGATACCATCGAGTAGTATGTTACATGTAGACCGCAATGATTGCTCATTGCATACTCCCAAGCAACGACAGTTATCCACACGTCGGAGAAATCCGAAAGCAACATAATGAATTACTTATAAAATATTTCTCAAAATATCATGCAGATTTTGAGTCAATGTGAACACACACAGCTGTTACCCAGGTTGCTTTTCGAACCAGATGATTTCGCAGCATTTGTGCATAGAGCAGGCAACGAGAAGTTTAATCAAGAGTTCACAGCCGTATATCATACAAACATGATGCAACACCCCAAAGTTGTATTATAGATAAATATCTTGAGTAAATTTAATTGCTTTGCCGGTTGGCAGTGGTTAAGAGCTCATAGGGAGTAAAGACACAAAACAATATAAAATGTTTTGTTGTAAAAACTACATGATTTCATCACACAACTTGAGAAAGGAGGTATTAGTTACAGATATATAGAAGTTTAAACTCTTCAGAAAGTGAATTGGTATTCATTCACCACAACAAGTATTACGCAGAAGGTATTATTGCATTTTTTGTCAGTCAGTAAGACAGAGGATATACATTAGGCGCTCCTACAGTGTAAATAGTCCGTATTAGGAATGTTTACGTTATAGGGAATTTACGTCATAGGAACAGTAAAATACATGTAAATTGACTAATCTTTTCCAAGATGTTTCCAAACTCACCTCTTTGGCAATGAATAAAAAAATCTTAACTCATATTTTTTAATTTGTATGCTGTACCATAACTACAGTATTATTGGTTTGCATTGATAAATTTTATTTTTTTCATGATCAATTTCACAGGTTGTATAGACTATGAATACTGTACTTTTACAATAATTTGATGGAGACTGCATGCTTTTGACATTTATTTTTAACCATTTGCTTCCTTTTTTTAAACAAGAAAGTTTATTCTACAAATTAAAGCTAATAACACTTATTTTTACATCTAAAATAAGGCAAAACAACAAAATACATGTATTTTTACTATAAAAAGTGGTTGACGACCTATGACAACAAAGTAGAATGTCGCGAAAATTATATACTGTATACATAATGTAAAGGTTTGTGTAAACTTCACTTTCCTCCACTAGTACAAGACTCGTGCATGAGTACAATACATATATTTCTGCTTAGTTCATCAAAGTGTACAAGAAAGAATCAAGTAACAGGTAATGAACAGGCTCAGAACAGCTCTGCTCTGCTATGCAATTGTTCGGGCTTATATAACTGCGAAACCCCTCCCTTGTTCTTTTTGGTTTGACCCGGCACGGCTCGGTCCGGATCGGCTGGGGCCAGCTCGGCTCGGTCTTGAGTCGGTACGGCTCTGGCTTGGCTCGGGATGGCTTGGCGGTGCATCGGCTTGGTTCAGCTAAATGCGAGGGGACGCCATCCACCACACACTCCCCCATTGGCGATTAAGGTCTGCAATTCACATCCTGAGGGAGTACTGGTTGGGCCAGAGCCGCATGCTGGCGGGCTTTGTAGCTGAGGCGCTTTATCTCCTCCAATAATAACTGGCGTTCCCAGCCCTTTAAGTGTCGTTGCCGTAGAACCGTCTGCATGGTCTCGACAGCCCTCGTCCATGCCTGGGCGTTCTATGCTAACAACTGGGCCCGGCCAGGCTGTCCTGCATCTGTAGTAGGGTCTTGCTGGCTGGAGTCCATTCTAGTATCTCGGCCAGCGTGTGTGAACCGGCGGGCTCCACGGTCGTCCTGCTCCTTCTGGTCAAAGCCGCGGAGACACGTGCTGGGGGGCATAGTGGTGTCCTGGCTTGCTGTGCTCCTCTCCGGGGGCTGCGCCGCCTCCTTCCTCTGGTAGTGAGTGTGCAGGCATCCATTGTCAAAAAGCCCTTCATGTTCTCCTGAGATAACTGCTCCCAGAAGTCTTGGTCCACCAGATACACCACCAGCTCCACTCCTCCTTGCTGGTGAGTCGTGTGGTGCAGCAACATCTGGTCCCTCGACACGTACTGCCAATTGCAGGGGCAGCACGTGTTGAGGGACGTGTTCACGTACTGTAACACAAACACCGCGTAATGTTGCAGTACGTGAAATTTGATCCACCGGGTGCTAGTTGTAAACTGGCAAATCCGGCAACTCCCATCTCTAACCTGCTCTTCCGCTTGTGCTACAGGCAGGGAAAACAAGTACTTGATAGTCCTTACAATGGCCTTCTTCCGCGACCTGACTTTCTCTGGCTTTGGCTGCCTCAGAGGTGTGCTCTTCCTCCCTGCAACAGATGATGGAGAGGAAGACAACTCCGGTGAAGGGGGCTGACCTGTCTCCTCTTCGTGCGCACAGCAGCCACCCGGCACTCTTCTTCCACTGGTTTTGGTATGGCCTTGTTGGACAGTTCCTCCGCGCTGACCTCTGTCAGAGTGGCACCCAACAGCGCCTCTACTCCTTCCTCAGTGAATTCCAACACGGCAGAATCTGGCCGTCAAGCCATGTCCCTCTCCTTGTTACTCCCTTTGTAGACCACCACGTTTGCCGGTGTTGGCCTACTCACTCCTTCTCCAGCTTCTTCCAAGCTCAATGCGACCGAAGTCAGTAAGTCCTGTAGAGATGTGTTGCCTTCGCTCTCTATCTTTTCCAGCGCTCTGATGTCGTCCAGAGAAAACGAGTGCTTTAATAAAAAATCCTTGGTTGCGACCGTGAGAACCGTTTTACCTCCTTCCCGCGCGACCTTCGGACCATTTTCCGTTAATTCCATAGAGTAGCATACACCATTTCCATACCGTTCCGGCTTTCTAGTTGTCTGGGCCGGCATCGGATTGTGCCGGACCGGAGTTGATTAGCAGTAGAACAGGCAATGAACAGGCCTAGAACAGCTCTGCTCTTCCACACAAACGTTCGAGCTTATATAGCTAGTAAGCTCCGCCTCCGTTCTATTTGCTGGACCCGGCATGGCTCTGGCTTGGCTGAACTCCCACCTCATTAACACGCCTGACTGAACACAGCTTGGCTTAGCTTAACTCATCCCTATGCTCAGCTCCCAGTGGACCACATTCCACAACAATATAATACATACAACGTTATACATACATTGTTTTTTCTTTCGCAAGTGTTACGAGATAAACCAACTTTCAAATCGATTTTTTAATCTTGTCTGACTTGACATTTTATGTTATACAGAAGTTTTTCACATTGTACAAAGCATAAACTTCAAATCAGTTTTTTTCGTTATTTGGAATTACGTTATAGGAAGTATATGATGTGGGAGTGTCTACTGCATTTGTATTCATTGTCAGTCAGTTAGACTAGTGTAATACAATTGGCTTTGTCAGTTATCAGATTATCAGTCATAATATCAGTTATCAGATTTTTAGCATAGCTAAAATGATTGTCAATCAATTCCTGTTTAACCAGCACAAACCTTTCCAACACCAAAACAACAAGGAAACAAGGCCAGTCCATGAAAATATGGTAGTTTTTTTTAGAGAACTCTAAAACAGTATGTTGCATTTTAATCATGCAGTTACCCTAGCAACCCAGCATGCCGTGAGAGATCATTAGGTGTTATAACTAAATGTACAACAACCATATTATTTAGGCATACATAATCTTCACTTGGTGCAGTGATTAGAGTATCAGTCTGTCATACTGAAATTTGTGAGTTCTAATCCCATTCACGGTGATCTTTAAAAAAAAACTTTAATTGTGACTTCGGACAAACAGGCAAACAGACACGTCTCTCATTATAGTAAAGATTATTGAAGTCTTCGAAATATCCGTACCCATCCACTTCCCTAACCAAACTAAGTGATGTAAAGAAAATATTTGGCTTACAGAGACTTACCGAAAACATTGTGGGGAAATAACCAAACATAATTTAGAAACCTATGAATAAATTAACAAATTTAAATTTGGCCTGTAGCTTGAGTGCTATGTATTTGCCTTTAGGTCGGGTAGTAGGTATTGGACAGACAGCACAAATGATACATATTCGCATTAGTCTTTCACCATAAAGAAACAGTACTAGTTGCATATCCTTAATGAAACCATCGCACTGACAAGCCGACCAAAGTCATATAAAGGGCTACGAGGCAAATATCGATGAACTCAGTAAGTGAACCTTTAGGCATTCTACAGCTAGTTAGCAACAACTAGATGGTAACTTATCTGACATCCTTGGATAATGAGTTTGACATGTACTGGTAGGTGCTCCCACTGTTTACTTGGTCATGTATATATACATAATAAACACACTGACTGCCAAATGTTAACTCAGGCAAAAGTTTTGTTGAATTCGTATGCTGAAAAAAGATTCATATGGTAAGGTGGAAAGATCACTATGCTCCACCTGGTGAGGTGAAAATATTGGATATCAAAGTAGTTATATTCTGAGGGTAAACTGTCCAAAGATATAAGCATGTATAAATAAGAATTACAAAAATATATAAATGTATGTATAAGATATACAAATATATATTCACGTATGTATAAGTTTTGAGCCTTTGTGAAGAGTTTCCATTTTGTCAAATTATTATATACGGCTACAGCAAAATCTCAAATCTCAAAAAATTCTCAAATCCTCGGAATGAGTACTACAAAAAATCCAATAAAAACACAAATGGGAATGTTACACGGGGACCACACAAAACATACAGAGGCGGACAGAGGGCGGACAGCAGGGTTGAGGCAAACACGGAGAGGGAAGCGGACAGGACAAGGGAAGCGGACAGGAGAAGCGTGAGAGAATTATATAGCGTGAGAGATATTATTATATTATGGCTGGTTTTCACTATTCACTAGAGATTTTTATATTTTAGTTGAATTAGTTGATGTGACAGAAATAGGGTACAATAACTATTGCTGTCAAAACTAGCTTTCAATCCAATGATCTAACATAGCAAAAGTTGGGTAAACAAAACTAAAAACTGTTGCTTGTAGCACATAGTTTTATGACATAATTAAAAAAAATGTGTTAGCAAACAAAAGTTATCTTTTGCACTAAAAACATGGACTCGTCTGGTATTGTCAAATTTTCCGAAGCTATAAGCGACTATAACTTATTCATTCTGCTATCTCAGTAAACATTTTTACAGGTAAAGCAAGTGAACATCGTCTGGAGATTAATGATGATGTAATATGTGATCAAGTTCAAAAATGTAAACTTCTTGTGAACTCTAATGTCAGAAGCAGTACAAAACCTTTTAACCCAAAAAACGACAAACACTAACACCGGCCTTCCTTAATATCATTTAAAAGCCACAAATATCAAGCAAATGCTACAGAAATAGGGAGCAAATAAAAGAATGATTGAACACATATGATATGCTGAAAGTATCTGAGGAGAAGACACAGCATATACACAAATTGCTTCATCCAAGAGGAGAGCAACAAAACAACATGAGACTTAACAAACACACATTCTTACCCGTCACCAGTGTCAGATAGTAAGTCGGAACTAGACAGAGGGGCAAATTTGAAATTGTCTTTCTTTGAATTTTCGACTTGTTCTTTCAGATGCTCGATCTGGAAATTATTTTATGGCTAAGCCTACAAATAATAACCGATCCAGGATAATGAGTGGAAGAACTTAGTTCCAAAACATAAGATAACAGAGCTGAGAAAACAGTAAGAAGTAGAGAGTAAGTAATTAGAAGAGTAAGTAGAAGAGTAAGTTAAAAAGAAAAAATCAAGTGATGAAATGAATAAAAATATATAAAGGTAATAAAACAAGCAGATTAGATCCACAATAATATTATTTGGGAAAAAAGTAAAAGACATGAAAGGTTTTAAATTTACTAAAATTTAAAACAAAGATACATATTAGCTTGGACCATAAATAGGAGAAAGAGAGGAACTTGCTAAAAAGGAGAATATAAAAACAGCTATGATCGAAAGAGCTGTTACTACTTGCCATAACGATTGACCACCTGCTATAACTATCGACCACCTGCTATAACTATCGACCACCTGCTATAACTATTGACCACCTGCTATAACTATCGACCACCTGCTATAGCTATCGCCCACCTGATATGGCTGTTGATTAGCTGCTCAAGTTTTTGAATACATGCTGAATATCTACAGCTACTGATTACATATACTATCTATCATCTACCTAGGATTGCAGCAATTTCAAAGCTTTCTCCAATGCAGCTTCCTTTAGTTTGCAGGCTTCAAGGTTCTCGAGCAGACGAGCTACTTCCTGTTGACCCTCAGCGACCTTACACTCCAAATCTACTGCTACTGGTTTATCACCAATTGCTGTCTCTTCTAGTTTTGACATATTCATGACTAGTTGTGTGATCGTCTCCTCTTGATCAGATATATTTTCATTCAAGCAGTTTATAGTACTGCAAAATGAAATTTAGCATGATTGATCCGGCTTCTAAGTTAGCTACAGAGAAATGCCTGCCATTTCAGAACTAAAAAAGGAAGACAATTGTAGCTGTACCTGTAAAGTGCGAGCAACTGCATGTTCTGACAAGCTCATGAACAAAGCAGATGAACAGTTGCACAGATGCTACCATGCTTTTCAGACTATTAGCCGCTACTTTTTACTGATATTTTGAGCCATGCAGCTTATATAGCCATGCGACTTAAATACAGAACAGTGCCTAACGGCACTGTTCTGTTTCAACCAGCAAAGCTGTCGCCGCATTAAAAAGCACTGTCCTGAGTTCTGCGGCCTATACAAAAGGTGCGGCCTATGTATTGTTTTATTATAGTTTTTTTGAAAATAAAGCAGATGCGGCTTATATAGGGGTGCGGGTAATAGCGCGAAAAGTACGGTATTAAAGAGACCTATACAAATATACACCATGCCTTTTGCTTGAACTTGAGCTCTCCTCCAGTTGAGCAATTCTCTCTCACTCATCACTCATCTTTCTCATCAACTTTGTCTCCAACTCTACAGTTCGTCTGTTTTTAGCGCTTATCTCCTCGCCATATTTGAGAACTGTTGCAGCCAAGCTCTTGTGACGGGAAGACGACTCTGGTAAGTTGACTGTCTCGTGGGAGTCATCTAGATGAATTAGTTAATAGGAGAATCAACATTTGCTCTCTTTGAATAATAGGTGTTCTGGCTACGGCTATCAATGGCAAATAGCTATTGTGAGTGATATAGACTGATATATCATATAACTAGACATACTTTATGACTAACAGAAAGATATATCACATAACTAGACATAATTTATGACTAACAGAGTGATATATCACATAAATAGACATGTATGACTAACAGAGTCAAATTTCATATAGTTAGACATGCTTCATGACTAACAGAGTGATATACAAGAATCATATAACTAGACCAACTTAATGGACTAACAGGGTGATATATTATATAACTAGACATACTTTAGCTGTTAGTTCCCTAGTAAACAGAAAGCTCACAGAGACTTCTAGTATGCTTCACCACTAATACACCCTTAATTTTTTTACTACTGTGAGCCGATGTATCGACAGTCGCGGTGATAGAAGTACAGACCGCAAGTCAATGAATCGGATCATTAATAGAGTTTCATTTTTCTTTTCATTACGAAGACTACACATCAGCTAGACCAATCAAATTTTGTCTCCAACAAAACAACCTTGTTGCCAATTGAGTGCAACCAATTGAAAATCTTTTTGTCAAGCGGCTCCATTTCCATTTATGTTTCAAAACGGTAAAACCTGATCGCTATTATCATGGCAATTAAAAATTCACCGCGTTCGTTCGACGTAAAGGAAGCGTCAGAAATTTCGTGAAAGTGGGATTCACTAGTCCATTTTACTTATCTTGTAGAGGATTTTGTTCTGAGTAAGATGCAATTTACAGTAAAACAATACCTGCATTGACTCTCGAGATATTGCACAATTACTAGCGGTACATCGACTTTTCGAAAACCCGTTTAAAGAATAGAGAAAGCATAATATTATTATGCTTTATTAGTTATCTTGAGGTGTTGACTGATGTTCTAAAAAAGAATCAAGGAGATTGACCCACTAGAAGCTGAGATATAGCCAGCCAAACACAGGTCTACCTAATAAAGAATCAGAGGAAAACCCTTCGAAAATCCCGAAAACTGTGACGTATAGATTGACTTAATGTTCTTGTGCCGGAGTTGCGCACCCTTACCGCCGTTACGTATAATGATTGTTTTGGCTACGAGATGTGAAACGCTTCTCGCGATAGTAAATAATTTACAGACTAGCTCAGGTTTCTCAGAAAAATCAAGCAAGCATTGTGTGGTAAAGGCATTTGCCCACAACCCCTCGCCGTTATTTTTCAAAACAGAAGAGCAGATTTTGACTATTGTGCTTCAAATTTTAACTCGATCTCCACGGATATGCTCCGAAGATCCTCTGTTCAATGAACGGCGCGTGTATAGTTTATATGCGACATCCCCGATTGCAGTTTGTTTGAAATAAGAAATGGGAATGTGAATTTTTGTTCACTCATCATTTTTTTTACTGTGTATCTACTGCAGCATTCAGTTGATTTTCATGATTATCGTCACTATTAACAGACTGTAAGTTCACTACAGCCATAATCTTAAAAAGAATAACTTGACCGTGCTATTCTTGCTGTAAGAAAAGAAAACGATAACTTTTGATTTGATTTTTCTATTGATCTATAATCTTATCTATGATTATTTTTTATGATTAATATAATAATCATAATGCATATTATACAAAGTAATAATATAACTGTGTATAAAATAAATGATGTAACTAATATAATTTGTAGAAAGTGATAGTAGAATGCTGCGAAATAATAGATGCTTGTAATTATTTTATTCTAAAACTAGTCTACACGTCAGAGGGACTGGTTCGGAATTCTCGGAGCAATGATTGTTAGGCCCAATTTGATTGTTCTATACTTCCAATGATTAAACCAATTAAAACACCGTGATTGTTATAGGAGAGCGCATTAGTTGGCTTAGTTGACCAATGGCACACAAGTCGGTTTCATACGTCATATATTGATGATTACCAAAACACTTATGCTTTTTGGTAGACCTGTGTTTGGCTGGCTATATCTCAGCTTCCGGTTGGTCAATCTCCTTGATTCTTTTTTTAAAACATCAGTCAACACCTCAGGATGAATAATAAAGCATAATAATATTATGCTTTCAATATTCTTCAAATTAATTCAGTCAGAATAACGAATTTATCGCAGTAATGAAAGAGTAAAGTAAAGTGCACAGGTCAAAAAAAGTACTTATATTAAACACTATGTGCACACGTTTTTTAGCTTTTGAGAGCTTGTAATCACATACCCACATATTTTGCACCTACAAACAGCAGAGCAAGACATGGTGAATCTTTTGATACCAAATAACAGTAATGTGAATTTTGTTGCAAGTCAACCTTTAATAACCGTGCAACTTCGGGGAATCGGCGAGTGTATATATATACACTAGCCAAATGACTGCCGGTGCACAAATAATATAACAATTACCTAATGAACTTGAGTAACTTTCTGGAAAGCTAAATCATTACTAAAAACTTTACTAAAACAATACCTGCAATTTGGGCCAGCTTAACAATCGTTACGAGTAATGATCAAGAGTGCTAGTTGTTAATCCCAAGCAAGCGCTGTAAGTATCTTAACTGATGTAATGACTATTTGCTCATTGAATCCATTGTATTCCGTGTAGCTTAATGGTTATGATATGTAGTATGATGAGTACTTAGCTGTTGGTTAATCACAATCTGTTCAGGTAAGAGATAGGTCTGCTCTCATCAGGTGAGAAAGATTAGCAAGAGTTGGGTACCAAAAAATTACAACCTTCTGTTTGTAGGATTGTATGAAAGTATTAACAAAAGTAAATAGCATAATGGAGAAATGCGTACATTCCGGAGACATATGCAGTACTACAATAAACATGACAGCTAATACATCGAAGGACCAGCAATAAAGAAAGTCATCATGTACTCATCTACAAGTAGCTAAGAAAACTCCTGTGAATGTAGCCCATGAGAAAAGAGACATCGATTGACAAGCCATAAGACCATTAAAAGATATCAGACCTATACCACGCAGGACCAATTGGAGACAATTGAAGTTAGTCATCATTTCCAATCAATACACTCCCATGGCATACTTAAAACAAGTCCATTTAATTGCTAGCCTTCTGCAACATAAAGAACAAAATCTGGATGCCTAAACACCTCACAGGCTAACAGGAACATTCATAAAAGAGAACAGCTCCAACTACTCAGCGTTGATCCGTCTATCTCTTCTTTTTCAAGGACCTGCTGAGGCTCCTCTGCCTCTGGAGCCTCCCTCTTGCCTCCCTCAGCCTCTGGAGCCTCCCTCTTGCTTCCCTCAGCCTCTGGAGCCTCTATCTTTTCCCTACCTATGGAGCTTCTTTCATCATCATCAGCTGATCTTCATCTACTTCACTATTTCAAGTAACGAGCCTCTATAAATAAGAACTGTCATGACTCTCGTTTGGCGGTCGAAACTCGCAGTCATATGGACTGAGCAAGCAAACATGGATGACTGTTCGAGTAAGGGTGTAACTTTTATTGGCTATTTTAATCTTTGGTCATTACTACTAATGTTTAGAATTTTGTTAGTTGTGTATTTTAATGGTTAGACTTATAGAATAAAGAAGTACCTTTTATTGGTAAATATCAGTATTGCTTACAATAGCTTAACACCTTAATTCGTACCTGAACCAGTAATAATAAAATTAGTTTCCACGTGACAAAGCAAAGCTATGCAAACTGAACATAGAGACGGTGTCCTACTTACGAACGAGTTACGTTTCGATCGATTGTTCGTAAAGTGAATTCATTTGTAAGTTGCTTCAGTGCTATAATATGTATTATAATTTATGTTTAAGGCCTATATAATTATATTGAAGGTTCTTGCGCAATGGAGATACGTTCACGCACATATGCACTGCAACGAACTGGGCAGAGGAAGGTTGATGCTGGGTGGTGCTTCCGAGTAGTGCCTCTTTCTGCCGTTAATACGTCAGTAATACCGTCAGTATTAGCGGCGGACATACGTGCAGACCTGTTCGTATGTGCTGTTGTTCGTAACTCGAATGTTCGTAAGTAGGGGACTGTCTGAAAACAAAATAGAATAAAATGGCAAAGAAAATTCAACATTAAACACTCATGTTGTGCGTGGACTCAGATTAATTATGCCTAGCATAAGTTCTCTATGTCCACCAATCACAGTGGCACATGTTTTACGACATAATTAAAAAAACAGGATACAATTTTGTTAGCAAATAAAAGTGATCTTTAATACTCAGAAGATAGAGTCGTTTGACATTGTCAATTGTTTCAAAACTTTAGGCGACTATAACTAACTCATCCTGCTATCTAAAAAACAGTTTCGCGGGTAAGTTATTGTAACTAATGTAAGTAATTAATGATGATGTAAGACGTGATTAAGTGCAAAAATGTGAACTTCTTGTGAAACCAATGTCAAAACCACGAGAAAAGGTGTCACACTAAACTACATGTAATGAAAATATCTTCACACGAAACCGTATACGTGTGTTCCTCATCCGTTTATAGCAAATATGTCACGAAACGACCCAAAACCTCTACCTTACACCTACAAATTTCAAACTTGACCAGAGGTTAAAACCAACAAATCTAACAATAACCAGTCCTTAGCATTTTTATAACTTGCATACTGACAAATAAAAAACCGCCCTTTCATGATGCTTTACATTGTTATATCAAATCTATATTAATGCCCCCCACGTTCATACCTGCCAACTCTCTGGCATTGGGCTTGAAACTCACGAAATCACCCCAAAGAACAAATGAAAATGCGTGAGAGTTTTGCTCCAATATCCATAATTTTATATATACTATCATTGATACACCGATTGCTCCAAAACCAAATCTCACGCATTGCCCACTCTTGAGTTGACAGGTCTGCCCACATAACAAGTTATCAAACTAAATACGCTTCAATAATTAACTTATTAACCTTAAAACCCTTTGACACAATTTATATATTGCTGCAAGTCAATTGAACAACATTAACATATATACAAGTTATAGTGCTGCATGTTCTTAATCTTGTTAAGACACTAAGACAGAGTACCTTACGTTATAATTTATTACGATCCTTACATGAAAATGCGTTCTAGCCAATTGATCAAACCCTAGCATGCTGAGCTTCTTTGATTTGAAAGGCACCCTCGTAAACAATCTCGCAAACATTTCCAGGAAACAACTTCATATGTGGCGACTAAAGTTTAGCATTTACCGTTCTAGTGAGTCACCTTTGTCTTACAATCAAAATAAGTCGGTGAATTTGTTTGCAAAGTAGTGTTTCTGCATCATGTTTGCTCGTCAGACTTTCTCATACTAAAATGTCTCATAATTTCTCATACAAAACCCGATACAAAATGTTAGTTTTAAAAAACTAGGCTGCTAATATAATCTTTGATGGGAAAGCCACAACATTAACAGACAAAACTGTTTCTAGTTTCAGTAGCTCTATAGTTGATGGCTGTATTATAGTTTATTTGAAAGAAAGCAAATCTACTACAGACTGGTGTCAATGACTTTAAAATTTGAAGCAAGATAACCCTTTATAAGCTCAAGTCAAATCACAAGTTTCACATAAAAGGCTTGAATTCTGATAGGTTTTTTATTTGCATCCATTTTCTTGTTTGTATTTCTAGAGGATCATTATATTTATGCTTGTGTAAAAATATTGGGTGCTGTTACACAGTCATTAGATGTAACAAACAGGGATGTGGTCATTTGTTGATATAGCCTACTCCAAAACTCGAATAATTACATTACTCGTTAAACTATTAATTAGCAGAAATTTATGCAAAACTCCTGGGTAAGATAGTTTGTAGTTCAATGATTAGCTCAGTTTTGACTGCAAGTTAATTGCTAAATCAATTATAATTGAAATTTATTTAAATGCTTGTCTGATATTTTAGTAGGTAATTCAGCAGTTGATAAAAGGTAATTCACTATTGCAATCATGAATATGCTTATTTGACAAACAAATTTGAAAATCCAAATACCTAATTCACATTACTTGTTATTTCATTAATTAACTTAATTATGTACATATTTATTTAACAAATTATTTGTTAATATAATTACCTGCATAGGTAAGTTAAATTGAATATGAAACCATTTTTCAATTTAATTATTAATTGCAGTGTGTTGGAAGTTTAGTGATTTTAATAGCAATAGCCAGATATAGTGATGGACATACAAACAGCCCAATTTTGAGATTTATATACATATATATATAATAAATATATATATATATAATAAATATATATACATATACATATGTATGTATATATATATATAAAATATATATATATATTTATATATATATATTTATTATATATATATTTATTATATATATATATGTATATAAATCTCAAAATTGGGCTGTTTGTATGTCCATCACTATGTCTGGCTATGCTATTAAAATCACTAAACCTCCAACACACTGTCATTATGATTAAATGTCAATATGATTAAATTAAAAAATTGTTTCATATTCAATTTAACTTACCTATGCAGGTAATTATATTAACAAATAATTTGTAAAATAAATACGTACATAATTAAGTTAATTAATGAAATAAAAAGTAATGTGAATATATATATACGTTATACATATATATATATATAAAATACATATATATATATATATATATATATATATATATATATATATATATATATATATATATATATATATATGTATATGTGAGTATATATATATACATGTGTATATATATAAATATATATATATATATATGCATATATATATACATATATATATATATATATATATACAGTGAAACTCGGATAACTCAAACTTCAAGGGACCAAGCAAAAGTGTTCGAATTATCAGAGCGTTCAAGTTATCAGAGCACTGTCACAAGTCCATGTATTTACTTATTTATTAGTGGATACATGTACATATACAAACTATAATATAAATCAAAAGCACAAATGGCTTGTTTCAAATTAAATGCTTCTAATGTAAAGTTTAAAACATTTTTATCAAAAAGTATAGAGATTTTTCTATCACTTGAGATTGGTTTGTTGTTTGAGGTGATGTTATTGCCAGGACGTTTTTCAGATTGACATTGGCAAAACTTGATCGTTGCTGAAATGCTCAAAAGAAAATACATCTTTTTCCTCTGAGCGTTTTACCCACGATCAATTTTGCCGATTTTTCTTGAAGTTCATGCAAAGATTACCGTACTTTACCTGGGATTCGTTAAGAGCAACACTCCGAGGCAGTTCAATTAAAAGTTTTACGAGTTTTTACGGTACATTGTATATCACTCACGCTTTTTGAATGGATACTTATTGAATGTACACACGTATTCTGTGTTTAGGTCAAACGATGAATAGTTTTTTTAGCTAAGACAATGTATAAGTTTAATTAAAACAATTTTAAGACGTTTTAAACATTCAACATTCCGACATTGATTCACCACGGAATCAGCGTCGGAAGGATTTTCGCCACGCAATTACAAAACAAAAACAACATGCTGTTTTTGTTTTGTATGTGCGTGGCAAAAATCTTTGCGCGCGTGACCCGGCTAGCCCGTGCTATTCATCGTATAGCAGTATAAATCAAATTTTACCAAACCTTTAGAAAAGTCATTGACAAAATATTTTGCCGATGGAGGTAATAACGACGCTTATGAATTAAGAAAAGTTGAGGTTTACCTCTATGGCTTGGAATAAAGTGATTTTCTAAAGCGATTGCAACCGTTTCGCGGTAGCCATTGGGTAAAAAACAGTTCGAATTAACAGTGTTGAGTTCGAGTTATATAGAGCTATTTATCATTGCGTGGGAACGGACCAAGCAAATCCATTCGAGTTAACCATGTGTTCGCTATATCCGAGGGCGAGTTATCCATGTTTCACTATATATATATATATATATATATATATATATATATATATATATATATATATATATATATATATATATATACTAGAAATTCCACTGTCATACAGCCAATGACCAAAGAGATATTGGAAAAAAGAAAGGATACTCATGGTTGAGAAATGCAATATTAGCAGTCAAATGGCACTGCAGTGCAATGGGATAACTACAGTGATAGCTGTAATGTACTGGGTGGGGGTGTTATTATATACAACAAATAGCAATAATGAAAGGAAAACATTATATGTTTATATCTCTCCCCCTGCAATAGGAGAAATGCAATATTGGCCAATATTAGAAGTAAAATGCACTGATATTATTAGAATAACCAATATTATTAATATAGTAATAATTTAAAACCAATAAACAATTTGGTTTACATTTAAAAACGTCATAGTTTTTACAATCTCATAAGTACATGTATACTCTCCTAATCTTAAAATCTCATAAGAATCGTTAGAAAAAAATATCATCGTCATTTCCTTTACTAACACTGCGTTGTACATCAGTTAGAATATCGATGTACTCAAGCGTCTAAAATGTCAGTTACTTTGAAATCGGCAAAAATGAAACGATTTCAGTACTCCTACGTTAATTATAGAAACCTTCAACAATGCTATAGACTGGTGAAATGTGCACATTATTATTTCGTGAAATGCACACAACTTTATCGTTCTAATCTCTGTCGCTCGGCGTTTCAATTTCCGGTCTTAATTTTTATTAAACCAAGCTTTTCAAGCGTTATGTGGCAATTTTCGTCCAAATTAATCTGTCTGTTTGTGTATAATCCGATCAGATGGGTAAGTTTTGAGATAATGTTAATGGTTTACAAAGACTTGGTAACATATTAAAAGAGGCTTAAATGTGTTTTGTATGGTTATTATACTTTAACGACTTTACAAAACGATGGTGAAATTTGTTGAGAAAATTTCTAGACAAGGGTTCGTCTCATTGTCGATGATTATTTTTCGTAAGTTGTGTGCACATGCATTTATCCTTAAAACTCTCATACTTCGCTTCCGCTCGTTTCTTTGTGGGATTAACCTGTTAGAATTGTTGTTTGCAACCTCTAATAAAAAGTGTTCAATGCTAGGCAGAGCATATGTAAAGTGTATTAAACTGTAGAACTAAACAAACTGGCAACATTTTATTATTATTTAGCTTCACACAGCTAAACCGACTGCACTCATCAGATAAAATTTCCCTAATAGAATATGCTCTATGTAAGGTATACATAATCAGATGGTTAAAATGATTAGAAGGGATTACTAAAAGTTACAGATGTAGCTTGTGAACATTTTTTGTCAACTGCAGTCTAAAACAAATTATTAAGAGTTATAGATATACGTAGCTTGTAAATCATGGTTTTAAAGCTATATAATTAGGAAATGTTCTCAAGTGACGCAATAGCTTAATAAATACCTTGTGGCATGCCTACACTTAGGAAGCGTTTTGTTTCTTTTGTTCAGTGATGCTAAATATGGTTTGTAAAGCAGTTTTTATTAAGCTATTGTGTCACTTAAAGGTTGACTTGCAACTAAATTCACATTACAGTTATTTGGTTTCAAAGATTCACTATGTCTAGCTCTGTTGTGTTGTAGGTTCCACACATGTGGAACTGTGATTACAAGCTCTTAAAAGCTCAAAAGCGAAAAGCCGCCGTAGATTGGAATCTTTTTATTTCTCTGACGTAGCCATGAAATTTGGTTATAATTTTGTCACGTGATGTTCTCCAGTGAAATGAAAGGGCAAGAAAAAGCTTGATATAAAACTTATTGTAGCACTAGTTTATGACAAACACTACGGGATCTTTGATAAAACCCCTGTAGACCCAATTTGATACGGGGTCTAAGGGGTTTTACCGAAAAACCCGTATCAAATATAGAAGGTCGCTACTTTACAGGTTTGCCTCGGTTTAGTCAAGTCGGCAATATGTAATCTGATCATGTGACTCAATACTTCGCAAATAATTTCTACAGCACTTTTCGATTATCACAAATGACCAACAGGCTCGCCATGATTATCAGACAATGATATGTACCTTTTCAAGTTAAAGCTAAAAAATTAAACAAATGTTTTTGGTAAGTTGTAACATATCACTGCTAAAAGTGACAGCATTAAAATGACGATAAAACAGACACGTAAGAACGATAGACATGGTTTCATTGAATGGGTGAAGTATATTTGTGAGATATTTAGACGAACAAGGTGGCATGATAGTGTAAACAGAAATCATCTAACACAGCTACGTCACAATTGAGCTGTTTTGGAAAGAGAATCCAAACTACGGCGGTCTCATGCGGCTGCGATTAAATGTTCGTTTTTGGGCTTTTACAAGCTTGTAATCACATTCTCACATATTTTGCACCTACAACACAACAGAGTAAGACACGGTGAATTTTTTTCATGTCAAATAACTGTAATGTGAATTTTGTTGCAAGTCAACCTTCAAGTGAGCTTGTAATGTTGAATGAGCTTGTATAATGTACATGTAGCTTGTACATTATACGATTTAGTCATTCTACCTGAAGATTGCAACGCGATTGCATGAAACTAATAATGGTAATTATTTTAACCTGTAGTTTTTAACAAACTATATATATATAAATATACTTTATATATATATATATATATACATGTATATAAGGTGTACAGCAGAACATGAAGAAGGAGGAGCAAAGTATCAAAGCATATGCAGCCTCCATAGCCATTTCAGATAAGTTGCTAGCTAAATTTCAATCGGCTGCTCTTACAACAGACCTACGCTCTGATGATGAGGAAATTGACTGGCACACGAAACCTCTTCATGGTGCTTACCACCAACAAAGATCTAGAGTTGGCGATCTTCACCAGACATATATGTGGGTGAACAAATGAAACCTAACGGCCAATACAGAGTCGCTAATCATGGCAGCCCCAGAGCAAGTGCTCCCAACATGGCAACTCCAAACGAAAATCTATCACACTAGAGATGATCCTAGATGCAGACTGTGGAAAGATGCACCTGAGACCATCCAGCACATCATTAGTGGATGCAAGCAGCTAGCAGGAAACGCATACACTGAGAGGCATATTCATGTCACAGGTGTTGTGTATAGAAGTCTATGTGATGAGAATGGCCTTAATAAACCACAACACTGGTGGGAAGCTCCTGGTAAGGTCAATGAAAATGACCGCGCAAAGATCCTCTGGGACTTCTACATCCCAACTGACAAGCGTGTTTTAGCAAACCAACCAGATATAGTGGTGGTAAACAAGGAGAACAAGAGAGCTACTATAATAGATATAGCAGTACCCAATGACTACAATATAGCCAGCAAAGAAAAAGAAATGGTAGAGAAATATCTCCCTCTTGGAGAAGAGATTGATAAATTCTGGAATGTGAGAACAACTGTAATCCCAGTATTCATTGGGGCACTGGGCGCAATAACACCAATAAAATGTTATTGCGGCGCAATAGAATGTGGCTTGCCTAAATACCAACAACAATCAACTTAGGTGAGTTGCAGAAAAGTGCGCTATTAGGAACAGCTAAGATCTTGAGGCAAGTGCTCAAATGCCCAGGTCTCTGGTAGGAGACCCGAGTTAGAGCAGAATTTACCACCCATACGGGGTATCCGGGGTGAGGAAACAATTTTTTTACATATATATATATAGGAAATATATAGTATATATTATAGTATATATATATATATATATATATAAAAATATTAAGAAAAAAGTAAAAATTTAGTGATTATGCTACAAAATTGTTTCATGTGATGCACTCCAATATATATATCTAAATATATATATATATATCTATATATATATATTTACACATACATATATAAATATATGTATATATATCTATATATATACAAAATATATATTCAATATATATACAGTATATATTTACAGTATACATACAGTATATCAATATATACTGTAAATATATATATATATATATATATATATATATACATATATATACATATATATACATATATATATATTTATATATATATAGAACTATATTTCCCAACTAGGAGGCTTCTATCAATATATAATCCATGTTAGGAGGCTCTGCAAAATTAGGAGGCGTCCAGGGAGCCTCCTAATTCTAGCAGTGTTTATAGTGCTTAACAACCCTATAGAAGTATTTTAAACATGATTCCCATAATCGCCTTATATATCTATATTCATATATATGGAAAAGAGGAGACAACTCCAACAAAAATGTGTAATTTTCTATCAATAAATTATAAACCCTAGGAGGCTCTTATATATGGAACTAGGAGGCATATATCAATTTTAAAACATTCTTCTTTTTAACTGTTGGGGGTCCTACCACACAAAGTTGTCGTCAGAATAGTCACTTTTAAAATCACTGTCGTCACTTTTAAAATCACTGTCGTCACTTTTAAAATCACTCACCTTTTTCAGTTGGCAACCAAATCAACCTTTTTCTTCACATTCGTTATTTTAATACAAATATCTATTCTGGTGGCACTGGGTTGCGTTAAAAATCTGAGACTCGCTTAGTTTGAACTTCTGCTAACCAAAAGCATGGCTCAACCAGCGACCTTCACAAACTTATTAGAGATGTTTGGGAGCGTTGCTGATTACTCCGCGAAGAGTGACAGTCGTATTAGGTTTTTAGGGCTATATTTCTTGTACTGAAAATAGACCGAGATTGTCTTTAATAATCACTGTCAGTCACAGACTTGGAAACGGATTTTCTGTCAATGTGGTGGCATTTCATTGCTTTAATTTTTTTGGCAGTCTATAAATGCTGGGCCAGATGCTTCAAACCAAAACTAGTGAAGTTTCTGTTGACCGTGGTGATTTATGAACAAATAAAAAGTTAGTAAAGGTACGGCTACACGTAACAAAATTTCCGTTGGTTCTAACCAAAATCACGAAATGATTGAAACACAGAACTATTCTGCGCTGCTAGAATCGTGCTAGCGAGTACGATTCCAGCAGCTTTTGCAATTAGAGAGACTTATGATGACGTCCAACAGACGTATAATGACACACAATAAAAGTATAAATGCAATTCAACATAGTACACACGATGCAACTGCTTAGATTGCGTTATTGAATGTATTTATTGTTTGGACGCTATAGCTACAAATTGTTTATTTTTTAATTATATTTCCTTTTTAGCAGCAAAAGTTTTGTGGTAGAAAATGTTGACATCTCTAACGCAATCAAATTGGTTGCATCGTATTTACTATGGTAACTTTCTGTAATATTTTTCTTGTGTGTCGCATTAGGTTCTCGGACTACATATATCTTAAAATTTGCTAAAGTCGTGCTCGGTAACCAACAATAGCGCGACCTAAACAGTTACATCGTGAGTTCTATGTTGAAATACTTTTGTATTTTTATTGTGTGTCGCGATATATGTCTTGGACTATACTAATTGCTAAAGCTGCTAGAATCGTGCTCGCTAATAATTTGTTTAATCTGTTAATTCAAAGCGTTTCGTCGACGAACTCGGTGGGCATGCACAGCTCAAATAACTCTTTGAAATTTTGACCGATTAATTCTGCGTTTTTCGTGATTTCGGTCAGAACTCAGAATCGACGAAAAATTCGTTACGTGCAGCCGTACCTTTAGTAATCATACTTACAAAATCATCGTCACCTCGTCACCTACATTGATAAATGGTCGTCTCGTCTGTCACTTTTTAAATATCCCTGTCGTCGGGTCGTCAGAATCGTCACAAAACATGGGAGGACCCCCACTGTTGGCCACTGTTTTGGTATCGTTTCAGTTAATAGCACAATCTATTTAAAAACATATTGCAATAAGTTTATGACTAAGCATCAGCAAATACAAAGAATTAGCAGCTATGTCGGATACAGTCAGTTTTGCTAATATTCATGATAGCTTTATTAGATTTGAGAAATAAAGTTGTATATTAACAAACTACAATACATTACAATTTATTTGCTAACCCTCTTTATAGTTTTCAAGACTGCCATTTAAGCACTCCCTTTTTTTGCAAGGTTTCTCATTGATCTGCTCTTTTTTGTGAAAATTCACAATAATTGCACATTATGGTTTCAACTGATGTTTAAGCATGGCTGTAGTAAAAGTTTAAATAAGTCTATAATCAGTACAATTCATATTTTCGATGCCGTTGCATCCAGCCACAAAATAAATATTTTTTTGAAACTTTGCATCCAAACGCAATACCTGAGAGATGGTTTTTTAGTCGAAGAATTGATTTTATAAGTTTATTGAAGTAAAGTGGCAAAAGTATAACCACAGTATATAACAGCTAGAGAGATGTGGCTGTTATAATGTTGCTGTGGCTGTTAGGACTATTAGTTCTTCACCCATGTAGTCTACTAGAGCTTGGTAGCAGCAGAATGACTACATGTAAGGGAGCAAGTCACATTCGGTAAGTTTTCATGTTATTTTAGTCAATTTACAGTTTATTTACTTGAAACATACAGATGTAGAAAAGCAGTATAAATTTTATTTAATATTGAAATAGGACTAGCGTGAAAAAAGTATGTTTCAATTATTATAATTTTTAAGCAATGTAGCACAAACACGTTTGATATATTTTTTACATCCGTTTATGTCATCCAACTGCTGATATTGTTCTGCATAGAAAAGTCAAGAAAGGTCAGCATTATATTACCAAAAAGGAAAAAATCAAAACTTTTTGTAAAGTCCTAATTTTTGACTTTATTATTGTTACACGAATGTTCAGTTTTGTAACATCAACACAGACACGCCAGCTGACAATTAATAGTTATTTTAGTGAATCAGTTAATTCTCCAACTTTAATCTATTTTCAGTTATTATTATTATAACTTTTGATGTTTTTTATAATGATAAGTAACGTTATTAATGTGGTTCTACCAACAGTCAAAACTGTTATTAGAATAACATGATCATAAAGTAATTGTATTATTGTTATCATGAATAGTGAGAGTTTGCGTATTTCAGTTATGATTTTGTAAGTAATAGTAGTACATGCATAGGCATAAGCAAGTAAGTGGGTATATGCAGCCTTTGAATTTTGAAACTTTTAGTATTTAGTTTGAATCTTGTGTAGTAATTGTGTAGTAATTAAGAGCTTAGCTGTTTTATAGAGCTTCAGTAGTAGGAGGCAGACATTCAAGTTTGCCAAAAAAAACCTAACCAGTAAACTAAAATGTGTATTTTGCATTCATTTTGGTTTGTATATCTGTTTATGCTACTTGAATTATCTTTTCATTTTTGTAGAAACTTGGTAAGCATTAATGCCAGTATATTCATCAGATGGCAGAGAGTATTAGACAAAGTTGGATATTCTTTTCTAGAAAAGGTATGTTGCTAATTACATGTTGGTTTGCATAAAAAATATGTCAAAATAATCAAGGTTTCATCTACCGAAATTTATAATATTTTTTAACATATACATAATTATAGATTACAAACTATAAAACATTATATCAGTAAGGTTGTATTTTGAAATGTAGTAAAGTTTGACTTTTTGGCAAAGTCACTATGATAAGTAAAACTTTAAATTCACCAACACAAAATATACTGTACAAAGTTTTACTGTAACTAGCAAATGTATACCTGACGTAAAAATGTAACAGCATGCCCAAAAGTAGTTTTTCTTTGTATAGTTGCAAATAATCAATGACGCTTTAGTTATAGATAACTGCTGGATGAGAAGCATTGATGGCCCACACCAAAGACTGATTTGCAGACATCAAATTAAAGGTATGCGATATTGCAATAAGTTGCTGTAAAATAGCACATTATACATGCGAGTCAAAAATTAGTGTAATAATTTGATATAGCCATAGCTTCAGTAAGAAAAGTTGTTAATTTTTACAGGCATTGTATTATTTAAACGCTTACATAAACCATTATGCCACTTTTGTGTTCTATTCATCTATTATTGGCAGATTACATAATATAAATAGCGCAAACCAATCAAAGGAATGTAGCATAGCAAAGAGATTTAGTATTGCTCTTCTTAGTCTTTATGAGTCATGGTTGC
>NW_027045289.1:0-7861 GCF_963576615.1 Watersipora subatra
TTGCACCATACCTTAAGATGCCTCCCATTATAAAATCTTGGTCTCCTAACATAAGAACAAACAATGTTTTTTTTTGTTAGTAGTTTGTTATGGCGATTCTTTTATGCCACATGATAGCAAAAATATTTTTTGTGTCTGTATATACTGCCTAGATACATTATTAGAAAATAAACATTGCTTGCCATGGTGGGTTTAGCGGTATCCGATATGATAAAAACATATGAAGGATAAAATTTTAGTTCTAAGTTTGACGTTTGCTATTCTACATACTAAAACTTCCTTCAAGTACATGTATGTGTCTGGAAAACTAAATTCATTTAATTTAGATTCAGCTTTTATAGTACACCTATGTCTTGAAGGTAAAGAGTCTCTATATAGTGCTTGTAATGTTTTGTTATTTTGCAGATCATAATCAATAGATGCACTTAAGTGATTGTTGGTACCTATAGTTACTACAGTTACCATATTATTTGGTTAACATGTTTCAATGATGGTGATTCTTACCAGGAGGTGATTGCATTAGGTATTTACCAAGAGTTTCTATATCACTCTATGCACGCTTATAGCCCACGATATTGGCATGACAAAGTTTGCATGCCAGCACTAAAACAAACTAAAATCATGTATGTGTATACCATACAATTTTCTAGAGTAATCATAACAAACCAGATTATATTTAGCCATCACTTGCTAATTATTTCACCTTTAAATTATTAAGTTTTCCTTGTAATGTAATTCAATTAGACACTTTCAGCTTATGAAATTTAAAACTAACAGTTGTTTGAAAAGTTCAAAAACTTTAACGGTTGTTTTACTTTTTTCCTAATTGGCGTTTAAAAACTGTTATATGTTAAATATAAATCAATTTTTAGTCCAAACGCCTTTTTGTTACCTGGGCAATGCCGGGTAGTACAGTTGATATATATACATATATATATTTATATATATATAGGTATATATATAGGTATAGGTATAGGTATATATGTATAGGTATATATAGGAATATAAATAGGTATATACATGTATATATATAGGTATATATATATATATAGGTATATATATATAGGTATAAATATATATATGTATATAACTATACATGTATTAACCTAAAATTTATATATATTTTTTTTATCTGAGCCATGCTGGGTAGTATGTATATATATATGTGTATATGTATGTTTATATATTTATGTATATATGTATATATATACATATATATATGTATATATATATATATATATATGTATGAAGTTTATTAAAAACTACAGGTTAAAATAATTACTACTAATAGTTTTATGCAATCGCGATACATATACTATGTAGAGTATATGAGAATGTTTTGTAAGCTACATATACTATATGTAGTTTACAAACCACTGTGAACTATATATAGTATATGGAGTTTACAGTGTAAACTACATATACTATATATAATTCATTTTTACTTTTTAGTTCATTTTCACAATTAGAAGGTGTGTGCGTTTACCAAAAACAGCTATTTAACTGAGAAAAGTCTGAGATGCCAATGCAGGGCATAAAAAGAGAAAATTTGCAGTGTAATTATGTTTTCCTGAGAACGTATTTACCGAAGTGTCTACAGGTGGTCACGATCTTGTTACGGCCATTTACGGTAAACAACTCTGGTTTTTATAAAATATGATCTTTCACATTGGTACCAAGCTGGCAATTCTCACTGATATTTGAGTAAGCCCTAGCTTTGTTCAATTCTTTGCAATTGATGTCAATATTTAGCCATATACATGTATTTAAGGGACATGATGTGTTTGCTCAGCTCAGTGCTGTTTCTTTTGCTCGCATTATTTAAAGATGTACAAGGATTTCGGCCTCTTCTTTTAAAGTATTCTTTATTCAGACCTAAAAATTGGTCTATCTTGTCATTCAAAATCGTGCGAGTTTGATATATAATGCGTCTTTCAGGCACTTCCCACTTAAAGGACAGTTACGGTTTTATACCACAGTTCCGACCGTTCTTGTTTGGTGTCAATAGCTTTTAGGATTTTCATATTTTGCCCATAGTTTGCAGGTGTTATGTTTGGCATGTAACTATAGCTAGTTTTAACAGTTTTTTTCATAGAAGATGTTTCCCCAATGAGCGTTTATTAGAAAAACACGTTTTTACTAGCTTTAAAAGCTCAAATACTATATTAATAGACACATTAAGGTCAGAACAAAAGTTATATCAAGTGATATTTTAATGCCTAGCTTTTTGGGTTTGTTAGTGTTATTAGTGGGTTTGTATGTTAGGTTATAAGAATACCCACTTTTCTGTAAAGCCTTCTGGTAGACAGGGTAAAATCTTCATACATTTCTTGATCTGAGGACACTTCTGAAAGTAGTTTGTTTATGCTTATGCTTATTAGGTATGTTTCGGATGACAGATGGTGGATTCTGTGAGTTTATGTAGAGATAGTGTAGGGTTTTATTAGGTTTATTGAATGTTTATCTTTGCCACTGTTAAAATGTAAAGTGTCGTCCTGGTAGTCTATTGCTTTTTAACTGGCTTAAATGATGATTTTCAAATTGTATTTGGCGAAGATTTTACATACCATACTATTTGGTCTGTTAACTGCCTTTCTATATAAGCCACAAGTACTTTATTTTTAAAAAAACAATAATAAAACGGTACATAGACCGCTCCTTTTGCATAGGCCGCATAACTCGAAACAACGGTGCTTTTTTTTAACATGGCAGCAACTTTGCTGGTTAAAACGGGTTTTTCGGGATTAGGTATCTGTTATTTTCGGGTCAAATATGGAAAATACGGGTTAATATTTTTTGGGTTTAATATGGAACAGTACCGCTAGGCATTGTTTCGTTTTTTCTTACTAGAGATTCCGGTTAATCTGTCCTAGCAGTAAAAAAAAACCTCACATAATAGCCGCACCCTCATATAATCCGCATGGCTCAAAACATCATAAAAAAGTAGTGGCAGATAGTCCAAAAATTAAGGTATGTTCTTTCTGATAATCTAAATTTTTGGAGCGTTTCATTAAAGATAGCCAAACCATCATCTTTGAACAGGCCGATAAAATTGCCAAACAATTTGCTAAAATGTGATAGAATCACTCAACCCACCAGCTCACAGGTCTCTCCACCATCTTTGGTGTGGAGACGAATTGTCCTCCAACCAACTGGTTGATAAACAAATTTTTGTACGAGGTTTCTCATCATAAAAATGAGTGACATATTAGTGTTTTAGTATTTTTATTTTATTGTCACCAATGTTAGTAAGGAAGTGAACTTTATGATTTCATCAAGTGCTTTTTTTGTAATAGACAAGTAAAACTCTACTCACTCTCTCTAACCAAATAAATTGAGTTTCTCTTTTGTTGTTCCGCTTTTTAATTTTTCAAAACTACTCTAAAACTGAAGAATTGCTCTCTCGCAGGTTGTTGTTAACTCTGTCTACCATGGCCTTCAAAGTTTCGAACAAAATAGCCATGCTGATATGGCCAATATCGAACTTAATAGAGTTAATGAGGGAACATGTTGAGTTGTTACTGAAATTTTTCTTTTGGTCTTTGAGGTTAATGTATGCTGCTTTACTAGCCATAGTTTTTACTCTTTCATCTATGCATAATTTGGAAATGTTTTTAGCTTCCTTAATAATATATTTCAGGATGCTATCTCTAGCCGTTTTGTAGGTTTTTTAAATGTTACGTTGAAGGAGATTGGCATAGCTGGATGTACTCATTTCATGAACATTAATGGTCTTGTCAGAAGCTCTGATAAGTTTTTGTTCCTTTTTAGTATATACTAGCTGCATTACCCGTGTTCGGGAACAGATTTACGTAAAGCAATAGTTTTATTGAGAGTTGTCTTTCAAACTGTAAAACAACTCCAAATAATATTTGGAGTTGTTTGCATATCATGCATAATTATATTTGCATAACATGCAAATATAATATGCGATATTATAATGTTATTGTATTAATATTACAAATATTAATATGTTATATATGCATTATATTGCATATTATGCAATCTACCGGAGTTTTTGTGCTGATCTGACTACATACACATATGCGGTTGTACATGTCAATAATGTTTGAGAGACCAATGGAAATATGCAATGTGTTTTACAGCTAGTCTCCAATGCATCAGTCTCGAACCACTCAAACCGGAATTGTCCTAATTTTGTACACGGAACTGATAATGAGATTGACGTTGCTAGGCAAACTGAAGTTCTTCAAACTGGCAGTATTGAAAAGTTTTACATATTTTAAATTACATATTTTAAGAAATTATAGAAAATATTTTGCTATTGCACTGCTTAGCTATCACCGGCATTTATTGAATTGAAGCTTCCGGATGCTTGAAACACTAATCATGACTGACCAGTTCTTTGTCTATAGCCTGTGTTTTGACATGGTATATACAAACTGTGCACCAGTAATGTGGTCGTGTTGATAAAATTTATTATCAATAAAATCTACTATATAAACTAAATATATGGCCTCTCGCCTTTCCAACGTAAGGCATATCTGGAGCATTTTTGGACATTCGTCCGATAGAAAAATTCAGCCCTATACTGTGTTGAAAGACTGTAGTCAAGTGCGAAGTTTTCTCTCCATACACGGCGCCTGGTAGCAGCTGCTGTGGTTAGTGCATCTTGCTGTTGTCGCTGTTTTATCTGCTCAGAAAATTCAGCTCGCCGAGCAGCTGTTGTAGCTGGTGCATCATGTTCTTGTCGCCGCTGCATCTGCTCGGAGGTTTCTGCACATCTGGTCGAAGTAGCGGCTGCTCTGAGCCGTTTGAGTCGCTGCCGGGTCGGTTCAGTAGTCTCTGCACTTCTAGCGGCTGCAGCATTTATTCTGGCCTGCTCTCGATGTACCTGTGTTTGTTCAGCGGTTTCTGCTCTTCTAGCAGCTGCTATTCTGTTTTGTTGTAGGCGTAGCTGTGTTTGCTCTGCAGTTTCTGCACTTCTAGCAGATGCAGTAGCTATTCTGTTTTGTTGTAGGCGTAGCTGTGTTTGCTCTGCAGTTTCTGCACTTCTAGCAGCTGCAGTAGCAGTTCCGCGTCGTTGTGGGCGTAGCTGTGTTTGCTCTGCAGTTTCTGCTTGTCTAGCTGCTGTTTTGCAAATTCGATCTCTTTCCCTATGGGAATCAATCTGTTCTTGCGTTTGAGCAGAAGGTTTTTGGAAGGCATTGCACTGCTTCAAGCATTTCTAAAATTGAACAAGATGTTGTGCTTTTTTGTAATTTACACTGCTCACTTTCTTCTCAACGCCGCCGATTGCTTGGAGTGCCCATGCAAGTTCTGTAGTAGCTGCGGGACTCGCAGCTGGAAAAAAAGTAAAAGAAACTCAGCTGCGGAAGGAAATGAACACGTTTACTATTACAAACAGTAGCAAATCCAACGTTTTCAACCCTTAAACTGAATTAGGATCATTCATGCGCTCTCTATGGTCGACCGCCGTAAACACATTTTTGCGACTTTCCCAGCAATTGCTGAATTTTATTATTTGTTGATAACATAACCAACGATCTTTAAGACTTTTATAGTAGTGACAGTGTTGTCCAAAGATGTTTTTATAAAATTAGCCTAAAATTTAATTTTAAATCTTTGTTTGAGAATTTCCAACTTAAAAACGAAGATTTTTTGTGCGAGTTCATTAAATGCGTCCGAGTTAAAAAACAAATAACTACTTATGCTGATGACATTATAGCCGACTCAGATTTTTGTGATTACACAGATAATTAAAACGCACAAAGTATAAATACAACAAATTTTTGTATATCAGTCCTTGTTAACATGTTGGCAAAATCTACTATATAACCAAAACAAACGTTCTAGATGAAGTTTGAAATTGAAAAAATATTGTATACATATTAGGCAATATCGGCAAAATGGCTGGCAGTAGGCCGATAGCTAAATTTGTAAACGGACGCAAGTGAAAGGGTTATGTAGTGGAAGTGAGGCAATTCATAGACAATACAACATTGATTAAGAAAAACTTACCTTTTTGTAGAAATTTAGTAGGTGAGAGCTGCGTTTTCCAGTGACCGCAAGAAACCAACGTTCGTGTGACCTTCTCGGTACATGTTTGCAGTAAATATTAATCACATAAAAATTACTATTCATTAATTTTATTTAATGATTTGTACATTTGTATAGCTGTATAGGCCGCCGAACTCAAAACGGTGCATTTTAACACAGCAACAAATTTGCTGTTTCAAACGCATCAGTGTCGTTGGGCGCCATAAAGATGCGCGCTAACCAGAGATGACGTGTTTTGTGTAAAAACGATGAATAGGTTATGTATAGAGGCGTGTGCTAGCCGGAGATTCCCGTTAATGCGCCCTAGATACCTAGTAGCGGGTAATAGTCCAAAAAGTATGGTACTCTATAAGGCGGACACGCAATCTCACACGCAGACAGACAACGATTGCCATTTATATAGTAGATTTCTAAAATGTAGCACACCATGTAGATTATGTATATATACATGTATATTACAGGAAAAACATGTGTCCGAGTTCAAATCAGTTTATTACTAAATAGTTTTATGCCTCTGCGAGGCAATCATCAGTTAAATGACTTTGCTCAATAAAAGCAGTAAATATATGCAGGGTGTGGTCACAAGCATACATATTAAAACCAAAGCTGAATCAGGCAGATTAGTTGGTAAGAGCTAAGATACACTATTGTTTTAAGCAGGTATTTGACCGTGTGTCTACATGTAGAGACATGTTCATTTTGCTTATTTAGAGACGACATATCAGGCTTGCATAATATGAAAAACTTTTCCCATATACATAGATTGCATATATTAGTTACACTGCTGTATGCATTGGCGTGTTTCAGTAGCTTCCACTTAATTGAGTAATAGGTGTTAGTGCTTTTCAGCTGTCAAATATATTTACTGAGTGCAGCGCTCAGCTTTCTTGCCTCGTTTTGAAATAATGCAGTATGATGGTTGTATGGGGTCTTAAACTGACTTTCCATTAGCCCTACATAAGTTTTATCAGTATTTTCTGCTGTTACTGTTGCTTGATATATGCGAGAAGATGCTAAACATTTTTCATTGAGTGGGCAGTTAGCTTTGACTCTGCAGTTGCACTGTCTGATGTGATGGTCGTTGTTGTTATTTGACAGTAGTCGAGTGTTGTGTGCACTTATAATGTTCTATATGCTAGTGCAGCAACTATAGCTGACTTTGATGTAATTACGATTAAAGATCTTATGGAGCTCGTGGTGCTGGGAGAATTCTATGCTAATGATCTTCAGAAATGTCTTTTCAATATTGATGGATATGTTTCTGCTTTATACCAAATTGTACCACAATTATGTTTCGCTTTCTAGGTGGTCGCTGATCCTTTCCATTAGCTGGGGGTAAAAACTTGAGTTGGTAATTGGGTCCACTATCATTAATAGTTTTCTGGTATGTTTTAGCCAATGTTCTAAATATTTCAGAATTGGAAAATATCTCGCTTAGTCTCTTGTTGATAGAAGGTGGAACATTTGCAAGAATAGATGGTGGATGGTTTGATTTCATGTGTACATAAGTTGGAATGTTGTCGGGTTTCCTGTATAGCATGTAAGTCTTATCATGGATGCTTAGTGTAATGTCCAGGTAGTTTACAATCTTTTTGTTGACTTCAATGGTGATCTTAGGTCCAGTGTCGTTGAATATTTTGCATATACCTTTCTTGATGGTTTCAACTTTTCTAGGTGATTCACAAGTGATACCTAAGCCTTTCAGTGATGCCAAGCTAATTCAGTTTCACAAGTTCAATGTATTTATATATAAATGTATATAATAGAATGTCAGTTCAAAACTTTTCTAACATAGTGCTCAATTACTAAAAGCAAGAGCTGAAATATAGCGAAGTGAGAG